>NW_022718237.1:0-1546 GCF_011630105.1 Anneissia japonica | reverse complement strand
TATCATCATAACCAATTAATATTTCTAATCATATTTAATGGGCATAAAACTTCAGATCAAGGACAAGTGACGACTATAATTGCTCAGGGCGACAGACATTTTTGTAAACATCGCCCTGTTTGGCGACCAAGAAAAAAAATCCCTAAAATAATTGATTTCTACAACAAAAGTTATACTGTGGATTTTGAGAATGTGCTTTGTTGTAATTTTTCTCTTTTACTGCCTACCATTTTCACGAATTCTTCTTAAAAGAATCTTCCTAAAATCTTCTTTTATGGCTTCATTTGCGATTACACTCTAGGCCTAGGCCCTAGAGTTCAGGTGGGACCCCGACGGCGCTACTAGGCTTATACTATAATTGCTCCCCACACCTGTTGTTTTCTTAATCGGCATTTGGGCATTCCCTTACAGTGACGTAAGGTAGGGGACGAATGATGACGTGACACAAACTTAAAACTTTTCATCAGTGATTGATTTTCGTTCACGTGTTCAGAAAGGCCGAAATATTCATTTGGACTGTCAAGGTCCTGGAATGTGGAGATATTTGGAAAACTGTTTGGCACCACCAACTAAAAAAACAAAACAAATGAAAAAACTATGTCTACACAACGAAGGTATGAGAACGAATCAAGACAAAACAAAATTGCAGTACGGTTGGCCTGGGCTGGAGTACCAAAAGCCAGAAACGGCTGCGCCAAAAATATGATGATGTACTGTCAAGCTTTCCTGGTGGCAGTAAACTGCAAGGAGGGTGGCTTTTGATATGGAACCTCATCTAATGGAGGGAAGATTAAACGATACTACTAAGCACACCTTCACGATAAAACAACCCTGGGCTTAGTAGGAGCGTTAGTAAAACGCGTCTGTTCTCGACGACAACAGACAGAATACCTGTGAATATGGCTTCTGCATATGAAAGTCAGTTTGAATGTATGTATGTGTGTATGTGTATGTGTAGGCCTATGTATGTGTGTATGTATGTATGTATATATATATACACAATGTTGCTGCGCCATTCTACATTTTATACTAAAAAGGGATAAAAATGTTGGATAAGTGAGCACTTTTGTTTTATAATCACATATCACTCTTACGGTATCTGGTACAGATGGGGTGGTTCTATAAAAATGTATCGTGTCAACATATAAAGTATATTAGATTATGCATCCTGAAAAAATATACAACTTAACCAATTAGCATACAAAATACATCAGATTTAAAATATAATAGACCAGGAACAAAAATGTAACATCACACTTACTTTTGCCTTAATATTCTTGTTGGCTCCAGATTGAATGAGAAGCCTACAAATATCAGTATGACCATTTTGAGCACTTCCGTGCAATGCCGTTGCCCCATTCTACATATTATAGAAACATGGATAAAAATTCTGAATTAATGAGCAATTTTCCTTTTTAATCACATATCACTCTTATGGTATCTGGTACAGATTGGGTACATCATTTATTTTCTAATTATCCTGCATTCGAAAGACCAATCGTTCATCATAGGCTAAGCATCCTTAGAACTGTGTATAAATGACATA
>NW_022718236.1:0-789 GCF_011630105.1 Anneissia japonica | reverse complement strand
GGTTTTGCAAATGATGTAAGTACATAGTAAATTTCATTTTATCATGTTGCTAACTTTCATGTAATTGTTGTTTCAATTTCAAATTATTTCTGGCAATTATGGTTTTAATGTACTCTTTGTTTCAGAAGAGAAAAGAACTGTCATCAACATTATATAGTGAACCTGCAAGTACTGGAGTGGCGATGATTCAGTTTAGAGTTGAAGAAGATCCCAAGAGCACTCTGACCTCTTCGACATCATCACTTGTTGGTACCAATGAAACAGCCAAAAAACATCGCCAGAGTTGTATTTTGGTTGCAGTCGTAATTGTAACCTGCCTCTTCATATTTTCTATAGTAGTCGGAGGTCAGAATAATAAAAGTCTATTTGTGTCAACAATTACAGCAGTAACAGCAGCAATATAACTAACAGTAGCAACAACACAACAACGTAAATAACAACAACAAATATAATAATAATAATAATAATAATAATAACAATACTAATAATAATTAATCATATTAATAATAATAATAATAATTATTATTATTTTTAATAATAATTTCCAATAATAATTGGTGTTTGGTGAATATTTATTGTCATGATAATTTAAAAGCTTAAAATTTCTCATTCAATTAAATTATTGACATGCACTTTGAAAAGATTGTTTTTGAATTTTCAGTTTTCACTCTTAAAAAACCGTCGGTCCAACTGAAACAGGGTAAGTCTAGCGTTTTAGAGTTCACGGTTTTTCGGATTGTCTAACCATTTTGATGATTTCAGATTAACATTTGTAGCAATCACCGATAA
>NW_022718235.1:0-1589 GCF_011630105.1 Anneissia japonica | reverse complement strand
TTACTTTTTAGCTATTGCTTATCTAATTTGTATCTCTACTGAGATCCAGTCACTGTTTCTTTCCCACAGCATTGTTGTTTTTGCTACACCGTGATACGATCATTTGTTTGGGCACTGTTTCTATCGTTTACATTATGTATATATGTAGTATGTGTATGTATTTTAAAAATACAAAAATAGTTAATTTATGTTTTGTCAGTAATTCATATGTAATCAAATTATGTTTCTTGAATAATGGTCAAAAATAAATCAATCGAATGCAAGTTATGATTACAAACCTAGAGCGCTGCAGTTGAAGCTTTAATCCATCAAACCATGTCTGATTTCGTATAGGCATAATGTGCTTAAACATAGCATATGTAGGATGGTGAAGTTGGACAAAAAGTTGTAAACTTTAGCAGGGGCGGATCCAGAGATGTCCAATAGGGGGGGGGGCCGAAATTTGGGCCGATCGAGACAACAATGTTCCAGGGGGTCCGAAATTTGTGTGTTCCAGACGCCCGAAAATAACATTTGAGGCGTTCTGGGCTATCATTTTTTTTTCTTTTACTTTCTTTTTTTCTTTCTTTTTTCTTTTTTAACCTCCCAAAAGGGGGGCCGGGGCCGGGCCGCCCCCCTAAATCCGCCCCTGTTTAGTAATGCACAACCTTAAGTTGACAAATAAAACTGTCGATACACCTCTGTACCTAATCGCCAATCAGTAGGCCACGACCTACATTAAATGTAATCGGTATGATCACATTATCATTAACATCGTCATAGTCTCGTCGTTATCGTCACATTTTTAATATAAAATTCTTAACATAATATAAGTTAGTATAAGTCATTTTTAGCATTTTCATAATTTCGCCCAGTCGCCATTTACATGCAAATCGTATATGTTTATCACCAACGATCATCGTAGTATTTTTCGTTTAATTAATCATGCGTCACGAAACCTGCAAAAATCATCAACTAAGAATACAACATCAGCATACGACATAATGATGACCATATTACAGATGACGTCATCGTAACTGATTGGTCATTTTTTTTCTATAATTACATACGCTATATTACTGGCATACATAGTGTACTCGGGTTCTTCACTCGAATTGCAACATGAAGCTAGTCTCGCATAATCAATACCTCAGCGCATAATCTGCGTAAACGTATGAACACAACCAAACCCATGTTGAATAACTCAAGGTGACACTATATTGATGGTGAAACGAACCATAGTATCCATTCCACTGGTTTGTTCAATTTCTCAAACACAATCTACTGTATCTGTAAAGTTACAATCAATCTATTTACTGTAGACCGTGCAATGGTATATTATCGGCACATAGTCTGCTATAAAGAATGGATTCAAAATATCAATCTAGAATGTAGTAGGCCTAATACGAATATACAGATGCACAATATATTTATGCTATATATAATTTTCAATATATTATACACGATTATCACCCAGTATGAAATTATGTGAAAAATATATCCATAAGTGTGTATTTTTTATATAAAAAATGATAATGTGTGTACATGTCTACAGTTAACATTAACTGGATCAAAATGACAAATATTGAAGTGCATATGGTGCAGAATTT
>NW_022718234.1:234-597 GCF_011630105.1 Anneissia japonica | reverse complement strand
GAATTTGTAGAGGATGCGGCTGCATGTTGCTCTCTTTTAGTAGCTTTCCTGTTACCTGAAACCGGGACAGTACATCACACAAAATGTTCTTTTTTCCTGGTATATGTCTGGACGTGAGGTTTATATGGTTAACAAGCGGAACAAGCACTATGGGGCGAACGATATGCATAACACTGTCATTGCTTGAGGTTTTCTTATTTAGAATATAAACTTTATCTGGGATATCACTGTAAAAAACAACATGAGTGTTTGCTAACTGTTTTGCAAATATTGAGAGCATGATAAATATAGGATACAACTCAAGAATCATGATGTCAAAGGATTTCCATAAAGATGGCCAGGTACCTTGTTCTTATACACATC
>NW_022718234.1:0-192 GCF_011630105.1 Anneissia japonica | reverse complement strand
AAACAATCCGAGTCTAATCTATTGGGCATTTTTATGAGGGTTGTTCCGTTGTATTGGAACAAAAAATTAAGCCAGGTCTTAAGGTCGTCTTTTGTACCCTGTGTGAGTTTTACACGACTGAATGGTGACGTCCCGTCCACATTGGAAATGAACTATAAAACAATATCAATAAATATTATGAATGTATAACTA
>NW_022718233.1:0-509 GCF_011630105.1 Anneissia japonica | reverse complement strand
TCAAAATGTAATTTTTTTTGTTAGGCAAAGTGAGATAGGCTTAAACAAACACTATTCCATTGAAATTTTGAATTTTTTTTTTGAAGTGTTCGAAATAGTGCAAATTTTTGATTTTCCGCCATATTTCGAGTACTTTTTCGAAAAACTTCAAACTTTCAATGGAATAGTGTTTGTTTCAGGCTATCTCACTTTGCCTAACAAAAAAAAATTATATTTTGACTTAACTTTTAACACTGTCACTTTTTGCACAAAAGTGCTTATCTCGCCGAGTTGAGCAAACATACATCTTTTAATACTGTATTTTGAACAAATTCCAGATTTTTTATTTCTAATAATATAAAGTGCACAGAAACGGAAAGTCAAAAATTTGCACTAAGTGCTCAACTCGGCGAGATAAGCACTTTTGTGCAAAAAGTGACAATGTTAAAAAGTTAAGTCAAAATATAATTTTTTTTGTTAGGCAATGTGAGATAGCCTGAAACAAACACTATTCCATTGAAAGTTTGAAG
>NW_022718232.1:0-1344 GCF_011630105.1 Anneissia japonica | reverse complement strand
TCCACCACTGATATTATATCATTTTATTCGTCGTTAAAAATAACAAAGTCAAACATTACTAAAAACGAGCACATCTAAAATTTCACGATGAAATTACGGAATGAGACCTAAAAAGGACCAAGCGGTGGCTCCAGAAATTTGCCTACAAGGGGTCTGACATGTCGGACGTGTGATCCGAACCAAAGGGACCAACTGTAAGGCCTCAGTTCTGGTCCCAAATTGGTAGTGTTCACAGGAGAATTTTCAAAGCTTAGCATGGTCCAAATTGTGTTTGTCGCTAATGCACTTTAGTACTCCACTCTAACCCTAACCTTAACCTCAATTGTAGTCTTGCTATGTTATTGTTCATGTTAGGGTTACGGTGGAGTATTAAAGTGCATTAGCGCCTTGTGCTTTTAGACCACCACGATTGGCAATCAAAATAACGTTATTTGGATACCAAAGGCAAATAATAATTTTTTAATTTTTCATCCGACGGCATCGTTGTGGCGTCGGACGAAAGGAAATACAAGCCTGTCCGACGAGGGAATTTGTCTCCCACCCCCCGCTGGTGCCACCACTGGGTGACCCAGTCTCACAAATCCACAGATCCCCACGCCATCGTCACTCCACTGAACGAAACACAAACATAAATAAGGATGGATCATAATTATGAACTCACAACTTATAAAAAAAAAAAAAAAAAAACAAAAAAAAAAAACCAAGTCGAGCAAAACTAGATTAACATTAATAAAAATCTACCTTTAAACCGTCTGATAAACACAGGGGAAAGAGGTGACATTTTTCTGGGATCAATTTCTGATACAAATGCAGCTGATGTTCCTTCGAAATCAAATGCGGACGTAGATGGAGATGCTAATATTCTGGGATCAGATGAGGACGTAGAAGCAGTAAAATCGAACGTCTTTGCTACATTAGTAGCGATAGCGTGTTCGCGTACCTGTTTAGTTCGTTCAATCTCTGGAGAATTATGGCACAACAATGAGAAGTTATCGAAAAAATACATATCAAATTGAATTATCAAAAGAGGCCTAAGTATTTATTGTAAATATTTAAAAATGTTCTGAAGGTTGTTAAACGACATTACCGGTGTAAATCAAGTTTCTTATTTATAGAATCATACCGTCTACATCTTTCTGCTCCTCCCATATGCTGTAATCCTCACCGACAGTTTGAAAGACAGTTTTAGTTGTAACAATACCATCGGTTGAGGGCTCTTCCTTATCAAATCTATTATTGAAATTTGCAATGTTATAATAAATATAAAGATAATTGAGTTAATTACAGGATCTATAATTGAATACAGGAAAGTTAATATTTACTTTTTAATATCGGGGAATATTT
>NW_022718231.1:0-588 GCF_011630105.1 Anneissia japonica | reverse complement strand
TCCTCGGCGACAACAGGTCGACGCGAACTTCCCACGCTCGTTCGTCGTCCTTCTCCCGGACTGTCGGACAAAGCCTGCATTTGGGCATCCCGGGAAGTTCGTAGCGAAAGTACATTTCTATGCTGCGATCGAAGTTTTCCAGTCTCTGGAGAGACGGCACCGGACTGCAAAGCGTTTTTCTCCTTTTGAACTTGCTGGCTATTCCCATTCCTAATTTCGGTAAGAACGTTCTGAAAGCGTATTTAAACAAAACCGTTCCGTCCTCTCGTCTCTTCCTCTTCGTATTCCTTCTTCTCGCTGCCGGAGCGTCGTCTTCACCGTCGTCGCTCTCGTCTTCGCTGTCGCACTCGTCGTCGTCGTCTTCTTCGCGCTCTTTGTCGTCGGCGACGACGTCGCTGTCGTCGCCGTCATCGTCTTCTTCGCTCTCATCGTCTTCTTCGTTGTCGTCGTCGCCGTCTTCAATTGGGGAATCCATCAGCATCTCGTACCTCATGTTCGGCGGTAACGTCGTCTCCCAAATCGGCGCGACCGCAATCTACGACTCCTCTCGCGTCTTCGTGGACGATCACGCTCGGCTCGAGCAAGGAG
>NW_022718230.1:0-520 GCF_011630105.1 Anneissia japonica | reverse complement strand
ATATATAACGTAAAAAGCCATGTTATTTTTTGCTAAATAATAAGTTAACAGATGGCGCCTCATAGTTCATGACATGCATGTAGGCCATATATTTCGTGGTGGTGGTTGGACGATTTGAACGATTGTAGATGAGTTTCTGTTTCCTAAATTAGAGGTTGATAAAATATTTGTATTTTGGCCTTTATCCAAGGTCCCTACTACCAGGGGTGGCGCTAGCGGCTGTCTCTTATACACATCTAGATGTCCCCCCCCCCCACGTCGGGGAGAAAAAGCACAATTCGTCGGGGAGAAAAACAATTGTATGTATTTTTTACATATAAGTAAACTCTAAAATCGATTAAATAAGCCTTTGAACCCCTGAATTGTCAAACCTTTTTAATCGAAGCTCGACCACGCCCATTTTATTTACTTTCGTCGGGGAAATCTGACCCCTCGTCGGGGCACCGGTCTCCCTGTCCGGCAAATCCTGGCGCCACCCCTGGTCCCTACGCCTTAAAGATTACATGGTCTTCAAAGAATT
>NW_022718229.1:0-545 GCF_011630105.1 Anneissia japonica | reverse complement strand
TGCGACGAGTTCAGGAAAAAAGTATCGGACCACCGCATCGACGAGATTAAGCCTTCCGTGAAGTTCTTGTTAACCGAATTTGAAGAACTCCACAGGCAAATGCTGACGCTGAAAAAGATTTTTTGCAACAAACCGGACACGGAAGAAGAGCGTGCGAAAAGAATAAGGGAGTACGAAATTGCATTCGAATCCTGCGAGACAAGCGTCGGAAAAATCCTCCAAGAAGAAAGAACGTTAACCAGAAAGATGAACGACATACTCGGTATACCCGAGAAGAAATGGTCGGAAGAAGAAACATGCGCTATATGTTACGATGCTCCCGTAGCCGTCGTTACGAACCCTTGCGGGCACATGATCTCGTGCGCTATGTGCGCATGTCGTACGGCGACGTGTTCCATGTGCAGAACTCCGATCGTCGAACGTCTCAGGAAGGATAAACTCGACGAAGGGACTGCAATTTTCAAGTGTTAACAAAGAAATTAAAAACAACAAATATGTTTCTTTTTGCATCCATGTAGATTCTATACGATGAGTTTTACTAGTTA
>NW_022718228.1:254-507 GCF_011630105.1 Anneissia japonica | reverse complement strand
AAAAAAAAAAAAAAAAAAAAATAAGTAGTATCAGTATAATACAATATTAAATTCAGGTGATTTCAAAGTGTTGATAAATATTATTTGCTAAAGTCAGTTTTGATACCTATTATTTAATATATTTGTTGTTATGTTGTGTCTAAGGATTCCTATGTAGATAAAGCATACTGTACTATTAATATAATAATTTTGTTATATTCTTTTCATGAAGACATTAAAATCAAATTAAGCCTGAATTACTTAGTCTAAGCAC
>NW_022718228.1:0-192 GCF_011630105.1 Anneissia japonica | reverse complement strand
TTGTTCTTGGTAGACAGTAGTAAATAGTTGCTATATAATTGTGGATGGCTATTCTTGATTTGTCTTCATGGTCAGTTGTTTATGCTGGGTCGATTCATTGCCAACATTATTGTCTCAATATGCTTATAATATAACATCATCATATTTGATTCAAATTACCGTACTCTGTGGTTATTTTGCTGTCGATAGTAT
>NW_022718227.1:0-690 GCF_011630105.1 Anneissia japonica | reverse complement strand
ACTGCCCTCTGTTGGTATGGAAACCATGTATTTTTAATAGAACAGCTAGGGCAAGATACCGTGCAGTATGGAGTCCCCCATCATCGACTCCCAGGACATTTTCAGACTAAATTATATGGATCATATTTATTAAAATGGAAGAAGATTGTTGGCCAAAGCTGTTACTTGAAGCCCTAACTGCATCTGAAAATATCAATAACTTGAGTTATAAATTACTTGGTTGTGTCGATAATATACTTCATAAATGTAACATTGAGAGTATTTTCCATTATATTAAAAATAATTGAGATATACCCAATCCTATATGGGCAGCTGAAATAAAACATGCTTATAAACAACATTTGTTAAATTGCTGGCAGGATGACATTAAAAGCAAACCTTCTATTGTAAAACATTCATTAATTAAAACATCACAAAGTATGAAGGAGCACCTTCTTCATGGTACTGATTTTGAAGGATCATCAATAAAATTTAAGCTCTGTTCAAATACCCTCCCTCTCCAACAGCAAACTAAAAAATGGTCTAATGATCAGAGTAACACTGGAATTTGTAAGGTGTGCAATGATGATTCCATTGAAAACATTGATCATCTTCTGCTTGTATGCCCAGTTCTTGAAAACATTATAAGGATGGAAATATTACACTTTAAAAATAATCTCCAATCACTAAACTTTCACCACGTTTGGGATA
>NW_022718226.1:0-1134 GCF_011630105.1 Anneissia japonica | reverse complement strand
TTACAGTGACTAAATAATAATTATCCACTTCCTACTTAAACAGTTGTTTTTATAATGATTACGTAAAGTTATTAATTAGCCTAAAGTTAAGATATATATTTTGTTTGCCTTTTTTTAAAAAAGTCGTCTACGTAACAAAAATACACCGAGAGCCTAACTTTTAAAATGCACATTTGTATTTCTAGCCACCAATCAAGTGTAGGCCATTGAAGTATCTATGAGTATTTAAATAGTGGAAAAGCTGGTTGAGGTCATGAAGGGAAAGAAAAGTCTTCAGCTTGCACGATAATATGAAATGATGTGATTTTTAACTACATGAGCGTACTTTGTTGCTATATAGATTTCTAGTGAGGAACGTCTTGAGGGGCTAGCTTTTTTGGAAGGCGTGTGTTGCACCCACAAATTTGAAAACACCCACAATTGTAACAACTCCCACAAATTTAACAGCACACCGCCCACAAAATGTAATAATGCCCACAAATGTAACAACCAGCGCCCACAAATATAACAACCAGCACCCACAAATGTAACAAACAGCGCCCACAATTGTAATAACGATTACGTGGTAACGCCCACAAATGTAACAACAAAACATGACCTCTTCGCCCACAATTGTAATAATTTTCTTTTAACTTGGAATGTATGAGAAAAGGCCTAAAAAAAATTGCCAAACCGCGCATTTTGTGAAAGAAGCATGACATTTTGAGCGTTTGATTTAAAAGGCGTACGAACAACAAAAAAAGAGCAGAAGAGCAATTTTTCTAAATGTCTTCGCGAGGGGTTAAAAATTAAAGATTAAAGGAGGAGTACATTATGTGTCAAAGGTTATGTTATTTTTGGAAATATATCTCATTGGAAGAAATAGAAACATGTATATAGACCTACTGAATATTTTGAAAGAAAATTAACTTATACGACCAGCGGTTGTCAAGATACGGATGCCCTATAAATTATGTCCCCAAATAATATGTATAATCAAGCTAACTTGCATATTATATAGGGTATGTGACGGAGGTATACTTTTTGCAATTCACTTTCGTCTAGTTATCAAAACGTTTTCTAAACACATTTTTTTTGTCATTTCTTGATTATTAACTTGATAATAACTATTTCTTGATAATAACTATGATTATT
>NW_022718225.1:0-1363 GCF_011630105.1 Anneissia japonica | reverse complement strand
TAAAGAGATAAACTATACCGTCTTGCTGTAATTATACATAAATTTTAAAAAGAGGAATCTGTGATTGTGACAAAAATGCTCAAATCGAGATTTGAGCAGAGATCTTCTATTGTGTAAAAACTTAGAATTGGTTGATAATATTTTACTATAACAATAAATAAATAATCATAAATCATAACGATGTTGTCTAGTGGCTGTATAAGATCTTTAATATTCATTCAATTTTATTACTGATGTTACTAGTAATGTGTTACGGTATTTAGTGTTAATTCTCATTCAAAAGTAGGTATAATTGTCCAATGAAAGAATTCTTTCATATACCGGTATATATTTTAATAAAATATTATTAAAATAATTTTTAATATGACAATAATGATAATATTATTGTATGAGGGTACCTAAATCCTTCGAACACGCTCCGTCTGTCAGCTGAAACTTCCCTGCCCAATGTGGTCAAATTCACCACGGCCGAATTCAAGGGGCGGAGGGCACGTTAATTTCACTGGTCCCTGGATTTTGTGACACCAGAAGTTAACACCATTTAGCGCACTTCAGTCGGCATACACATGTTGTTGGCCAACATACAATAGGCCTAGGACATGCGGTACCCCACTGCAGCGTAACGCGCCATGGCACAAAGTGATTGATTACATAAAAGATATTGCTTGTACGATATTGCCTTATAAAGGTCCATAAATTGATTAAATTGGTTATTGATTTATGAATGTGCGTATGTAAACTGAAATGTTATTCAATATATGATTCATTAGCAGATTTCTTTTAAAACACCGGTAGCTGCTTAACCTAATAAATTAGCAATTAATTTATTTTATGAGTTGTTTTTCGAAAAAAAAAGCTTTATAAATGTAAACTGTAAGTACTGTTTTATTCAATTCTTTACTTATTATGGCAGGTAAACACAACCACAGGCAGACGTGTACACTTGGACATAATAATAAATTTTAAGATTCTAAAGGAAGCGGTTTCTTGTAATTTTGATTTTTATTATTTTGTTTTTGTTTTGTTTTGTTTTTTTAATTTTTTTTTTATTTTATCAATAGAAGAGTCGATAGATGTTACGGCTGACTCTGAATTAATGGCATTATGCTCAAAATAATGGAGTTTATTTCAATAATATTGCGTGAATGATAAACGAATTGCTTCACCTATGTGATTCGTTGCATTTTGGCATTTACAGTTGGCCTATCCTATCGTTTTATTTTAACATTCTACCTACGTTTATAGCACTTCTTTTGCGTTATAAGTTTATGATTTATTAAGTATATATATATATATATATATATATATATATCTAACTTTGACTGACATCATGTCAATTCGAATAATAATATTGATGATGATG
>NW_022718224.1:0-890 GCF_011630105.1 Anneissia japonica | reverse complement strand
ATATCTGAAGACGGATCCGTTTCGGCCTTCCAGGCCTAATCAGTGCAGCTAGGGTACAAACGAAACGTTCAACCAGCTTATGTAGGGCCCAAACTAGTCCCACGACCACTAATGATTACAGAGCCAAGCCAAGGCAATATATATACACAGCCTAGGTGTGAATGCAAAATAGTGGAATACAAGCTATGCGGCTCGGTTCCAGTAGATACAGAGAATATTTTGTCATTCTTAATGCGTCCTACAAAATTCTTACGAGACAGCACTAGAGATTCTTAAATAAAATTAAAATTAAAACGGAACAGTAGAGAAAATCCGATCATAATGACAAAATAAACTAGATCCGTCTGCAGATATTGGGATTCCTTCCAGTGGATGCTTAGTTTATTTTGTCATCATTTCCAGCCATTTTTTCAGCAAACTGTTCCGTTAGACCAAATAGAAACATGAATGTTCGATTAAATTGACACCACAATTAACTTTCTACCACCAGTGCTTGCAGAGATATAAGGACTAAGGCTATGACATTGAAACATGTCAAAGGTTAGGAACGGAATTTCCGCTCTTTTTAGAAAACAAATTCTATTAGAGTAAATAGAAACAGAATTGGTACCAAAATTAACTCTACTACCAGTGGTTGCGGAGATAATAACGACTCAATGGCTATCATATAAAATATGTCAAAGGTCAGAAATTGCACTTCCGGTCATTTTTTAGCATTTTTTAAAGACCAAATTATAATATGAATATTCCGAACAAATTGATACTACAATTAACTTTCTACCACTAGTGGTTGCGAAAATATATTAAGACCCGACCCGAAAATCCCATTGCAGAATTCAGGAGGTCAAAAGGTCATCAATAGATAAACGTCTACAGAACAACTTCTGAGA
>NW_022718223.1:0-593 GCF_011630105.1 Anneissia japonica | reverse complement strand
AAAAAATCACATATTGATCTCAGTTCAAAGGAAAAAATAAAACTTATTTCTAAATTTACAATTTTAACCTATAAACGTCTTAATTTTACAAAAGAGTGGGTTCTTTTTCAAACAAATACATCCTGCCTAATATATGTGTGTTTAGATTAGATCTTTTGCTTTAACTTTGGAAACTGAGATCATTGTTGATACTATTTCTGTATAAACTAAATTTTTTTTTCATATTACTGTAAATCTAATGGGTTTTGATAAATTTACTCTGCACTACGGAATTTCCAATAAAAAAAAAGAAAATTAATTAAAAAGACCATAGATTAAAAATAAGTAAGGCATAACATATTTCTAATCTATGTTAAAGCATAACTATTTTTACATAATGAAATTTAGTAAATCAAATTATTATTTGTGGCTTTTATTTATCAATTAAGAACATACTCTCAAAACAAATTTAATGACAAGAAAGATCGACGTTTCGGGTCCATCATGGAACCATTCTCAAGATCAAGTAAATTGAAAAAACTAAAAACGAAAATGCCAAGCAGTGACAGGAAGTAAGTAATTAATTTACATATCAATAGGGCCTACTGTGTGGA
>NW_022718222.1:0-646 GCF_011630105.1 Anneissia japonica | reverse complement strand
CCTGTCGGCCTGGGGCCACCTACAATTTTCCAATTGTTTTAAAAATGGAAATTATACTCGCATTTTAAATCTATGAGTGCCAATTCCGGCCACTTTGAGGTGCCGTATTCATAAATAATCTTACCTTAGCCCCAACCATGCTGGGGCTGAGGTGGAATAGGTGTGTGAAAGTCACTCTCTACCCACATTCCCTCTATTTTGAATACCTAAATCTGCAACTGATATATAATTTATTTCGTTGTTAAAAGCAATCTAGAATACAATGCCAAATATTAGAAAAACGAGCAAATTTAAATTCCCACAATCAAAGTGTTGACCCTGTCTCTTCCACAGGGCCCCGGGCCCATCGTTAGGCCACTGCCGGTGTAGTGCCCAATCACCACCAGAAGGACCTCACTAGAAACAAGTATTCTTCCGACTTTTGTGGGTTATCCTTGGTGTTTACACCGAATATATCCATCCACCCATAAGGGACAGATATAGAGAAAGAATTTTGTTTAGAAATGGTGGAGACAACAGACATTTAAAAAAAATAGGTTGTTTTGGAGTAAGCCTACAGTGACGTCATGCTCCCTTCTTTCTGGTTTTTCTTTTCTCTTTCTTCTTTTTTTTTGGGGGGTTGGGATAGACCCGTGTCTCCTGGACC
>NW_022718221.1:0-652 GCF_011630105.1 Anneissia japonica | reverse complement strand
ATAGTAGTAGTACAGCAGTTGTTAAGGGTATTGATTGCTTCGAATGTTTACTGTGATGGTGAGTTAACAGTCCATCTGTGACAGGGGTTCTCAACTAGGCCTAGACTAGACCTATATCGCAGTAGGGGAAAAATGGTTCATTGAATAAACACTGAATAAATTTTACACAACCTTGGCATTACCTTACAGACGCGTGTGAATGCTTTTTATCTCGGTAGGAATAACTCGGGAGATCGATCGGTTACAATTTGTTACTTTTTGTTAAATTTAACTTCACGTGTGAATCGGGTATAATTCTCCAGTACCAAAACTGCTTAAAGAATGTAGGTTTACTGTACTGTACCTTAACATCTGGATTATCCATCAATTTTGACTGGAAAATTGCTGGAGAGAACGGATATGAAAAGACACATTGCACGTGCTAAGCCAAAGGCGAAGTTATTCATTTTTTACGAATTGACTTTCCAGGTGCTATGTCCAGCATGCAAAATTTGATTATGTAATAGTGAAAAACATAAAATATTTACTATGATTTATATCACGCCAACTACTGTACTTGCAATTGAGACTGGAGACACGAAAAAAAGGCAATGAGTAAGGTCATACAGTATTAGGAATGTGGGTAACATGTGTTGTATGATACAGTAAATAT
>NW_022718220.1:0-968 GCF_011630105.1 Anneissia japonica | reverse complement strand
GGTATATGTCTGGACGTGAGGTTTATATTGTTAACAAGCGGAACAAGCACTATGGGACGAACGATCTGCATAACACTGTCATTGCTTGAGGTTTTCTTATTTAGAATATAAACTTTATCTAGGTTATCACTGTGAAAAACAACATGAGTGTTTGCTAACTGTTTTGCAAATATTGAGAGCATGATAAATATAGGATACAACTCAAGAATCATGATGTCAAAGGATTTCCATAAAGATGGCCAGGTACCTTGTATCCATTGATTATTGAAGGTTGCCCCATAACCGACCGGCGTCGTAGTAGAAGTGTAAACAATCCGCGTCTAATCTACTGGGCATTTTTATGAGGGTTGTTCCGTTGTATTGGAACAAAAAATTAAGCCAGGTCTTAAGGTCGTCTTTTGTACCCTGTGTGAGTTTTACACGACTGAATGGGGATGTCTTTCCTGTATAAGAGACAGGTACTATGTTGTTGGACGTTAGCGCATGTTCAAGAGTTTTCGTAGCAACAATTTCGCTGGCTCGTAGGCAGGCATTCGTTAAGTGTTATTTCATCTACAGAAAGAAGTTTCTTAATCTCAACTGTGTAGCGTTTCAACTTATCTAGGGTAAGCCGTGCTTACAATTTACATGTGTCAAACTCTACCCCAAGATGTAAGCTTTGTAGGTTATGCCACTCTTAAGAGTAAACTTAGTCATAGAACATACCAATTGGCCGTGACGATTGTTAAGCGAACACACATGGTTAAAAAATCTATCTAGAGGGCGATATTTTTTCATACCTCTCAATTACGAATTTTCTTAATTACGAACGCATTCTAGACCAAAAGGGTAGGTAATTGAGAAGGTCGACTGCAGTCAACCTTCCCAATTACGAACTTCTCAATTACGAACCTTCTATTTTATGAACAGTGTTTGGCCGATGACGTCATCATGCGATCGTAAAACGATTTTAGGTAACTTTTTAAAGC
>NW_022718219.1:0-576 GCF_011630105.1 Anneissia japonica | reverse complement strand
GTGGTGGTAGTGGTGGTAGTGGTGGTAGTAGTGGTAGTAGTGGTAGTAGTGGTAGTAGTGGTAGTAGTGGTAGTAGTGGTAGTAGTGGTAGTAGTGGTAGTAGTAGTAGTAGTAGTAGTAGTAATAATAATAATAATAATAATAATAATAATAATTACCCCACAGTGTTTTTATAAAATGTGTTCTTATAAAGTAGTTTCACTAACTAAAAATATATAGCGTTTTGGAGCCAAGATCCAAAATGCCAAATATCTTAAGGCAGACCAAAATATTTCTGATTGTCAATCCCACAAGTTACCGTATGTGTTCACAATAAAAATCAGTACGCTACCAAAATATCCGGTCAGGCATGTTTAGACCAGGCCAGTTCCTCTTCAACTCGTTTTCAATATCCTTTTAAAGAACAATGTTTACAAGTTATTACTGTGGTGTTTATCTATATTATAACACAACATATGGCTATTATGAGAATCACACAATACAAATATTATAATAGTAACACTCGCCACTAGGGAAGGGACTCGTGTTGCCCGAAAGCTATGTTTCAATTTCTGACTGATTTTAGCTTTTGCCTAT
>NW_022718218.1:0-911 GCF_011630105.1 Anneissia japonica | reverse complement strand
GATGACATAATTAATGTCGAAATATTGAATCCCAACACGATGGCGTGTATTTCAATACTTCGAGTATGTATTATACTTTCTTATCTGAGATTAATCAGTGGACCTTTCGGTTCATAAACGAAATATTTTTCTCTTTTTTTTCTCGAAGTTGACTTCGATTGTACTACATAGAGGGCGCTTGTTTGTACATTTTTTTCATAGCCACAGTATGGTTTTGCTCGACCTGCCCGTGCGTAATCGTGTGGATCAGATACACATATACGTTTCGAAGCCAAATACATCTTTCTTTAAAACTGATTTATTGTTGTTAAATTTATTTCAATATACACTTGGTTAGTATTTACTCCGTAACTACTTTGAAATATTTGGCAAGCTTGCCATCGTTATATTGTGGTGCCTGTTGTACAACTAGTGGTTGCTTGAATCAAAAATCGTATTCATTACCTTACGGTATACTGGGCAATAAATAAAAACTGGCCTACGTCTAACCATCTAACAATACATCTTTCTTTAAAACTGATTTATTGTTGTTAAATTTATTTCAATATACACTTGGTTAGTATTTACTCCGTAACTACTTTGAAATATTTGGCAAGCTTGCCATCGTTATATTGTGGTGCCTGTTGTACAACTAGTGGTTGCTTGAATCAAAAATCGTATTCATCTACGATCTACGAGCTCTTAGGCCTAGGGTTTTTATAAGGGGGACTGCAGCTTAAGGCCTATCCTATTTTAGGTATTACTAAAAAAAATGTTTTAATCCGACAGACCGACCTCGATATTTTTCATTTAAGGGCAACACAACAATATGAAAATTGGCCTACTAATTCTAAGTTGTCAGATGGGAAAATATAGTTTCTAACATGTAGATGATGATGATTGGTTTATACATATTTACATGGTTGATATAA
>NW_022718217.1:0-2036 GCF_011630105.1 Anneissia japonica | reverse complement strand
CCTCAAGCAGCTTCTCTCTGCTTAATTTGATATTTTTATTTATTTATTTACTTTTTTTTTTTTTTTAATGTATTTTATGTTGTTGGTGTTGTGTTTTGTCCCGTTTCCTTTTTCTGTCCTTTTTCGCTATTTTTTTTTTTAATTTAGGCTGGCCCAACACAAGATTTGCTTCAAATCTTTTTGGGCATTTGCCTTCTCCCCTTTCTGAATCTTTATTTTTTAGTATATGAAAAAAAACTTGATTAAATCTTTTATTATAATTTTCCATAAATAATATTAAGATTGCATAAGGAAGTAAATAAATTTTTCTTTTGAATTGAATAAAGGAAATTGTGGATATGTAAATGGTTCCAAGAAAAAGTAACCTTCTCAACCTTGCAATTTCCGTATCCTATTTTTGTACAGTGTTCAACTATGAAGCCACACCCCTTGGATATTGTTGCTAAGGTCCAATAAATAGCCACATAAATGTACCAAAACATTAGTGGGACATGTGTGTTTATGGGACATGTCCGTATTCCTGTTCCTGTTCTGATTGGTCAATTGTTGAGCTTGACCTCTATAAAAGTCCCTTGAATTTCTACGGTAATTTCCAAAATTCTAAATAGATGCGATTCCAATTTAGAATAGTGGGTTTACTACTGCTTTTAATCATACACAGGTTTCTGCACTTAGCTGCCTTTGTATGATTTCAGTTACCATAGTTTCAAAGACACTAAATCCGCAGCATTAATTTGTGGATTTAGTAGTAACCTTCCGTGTTTCCGGATTTGTATAGTATTCCAATTTCAATATTTCAAATCATTTCCATATTTGGTCAAAAGCAAAAACATGCTGAACGTTGACATATGACTTGTTGTTGTAGACTTGTGTGTCAGACATGAAATACATTCTATTTTTAGCTGTTCATACAGAATTTTTTTATTCTATGGACTGCATATACTGTAACTCTAATGCTCTACAATATTAACACGAGCTACCTAAACACACAGGATAAGCAAATACTAACAAGATTAGGAATGTTATGTTTTATGCTTTGGTAAGAATGTACTTAAGTTGATCATTCCTTGAACCTTAGGTTGAGAATATCTACCTAAGTGAGAGTTGTGTTTTATACCAGACCAAATAAATGCTATGTGTGGTGATACCATACAGTACTTAGAAGTGGAAATGGCCTTTAAACATGAGTATATAGGAATTTTAGAGGGGAAAAGGTGATTTAATCTAAACTGCTTGTAATTCTGTGGTGTATGATAAGCTTAACATGATAGGCCTTTAAAATAAAAATATAAATATTATAATATAAAATATATGTAATAGTGTATATTATTATACCAACATGTAACACGTACATAATTGTTCCTTATCCTACCTAACCTTTATATGAGCATTAATCAAGTTGCTGAGAAATCAGAATTAAAAACAGATCATAGCTGGATTTAAACCGGCGGTCTTCAGCAAATGAAGCAGAAAATATACCTCTCAGATAAACGCGCTTAGTTATGTGTGCTTTACAGTTAAAAAAAAAAAACAATAACAAAGTCCAGCTCGAAAAACCTAATCCTCTAATCAAAGCATGGTTGGCTGTTTGACTCTGTATAAAAGTATTAAAAAATAATGTTTCCATTTAATAACCCATCATTATAGAGCTATAAGCCTACATACTGTAATAGATAAATATATGTAGTACTAAAAGCAGTGAGGACTTTTTTTCTCTGAAATATTATAGTTCTGGTGTCTAAATTTAAATGGCGATGCAACAAGTCTTATTTTGTAGTGATGTTTTAGGATGTATGTAGCATATTAGATTCTATTGTATAATCTTATAACTTGCAATATATAACCAAGAGTACTCTTTCTGTAATGTTTTATTTGTACTGTAACTTCACTACATAACAATGGAAATGTATTTGGAGAAACTTTTTTCTTTGGAATTGTGTAACTTTAATTTGATTTAACACCATAGATGTTATAATTGGATTCCAGCTGATGTTGTTATTTAATCTGCAATATATTAGATTATTTTTGTATGGTTG
>NW_022718216.1:0-624 GCF_011630105.1 Anneissia japonica | reverse complement strand
TATAATAGGCCTATATAATATATATATATTATATAACATATATATATATCACTACATTTTCCTTTTATATAATTATTAACAATATTATTAAATATTTTATTGTTAATTATTATTATTATTATTATTTATTATTATTAATAGTGTTAAGTTAGGAAAGTACCAAGATTACTTAGATTTAGTCAGCTCCTATTATATATATTTTATCCTATTATATTACTATATCTTAGTTCTGTTGGCAAGACTAGTGTTATTGAAAAATTAGCCATGGGAAAGTACAGGGCTGCATACTGACTAGGGGAACAGTTATTACTAATACTGTAACCTCTCAAGAAGCCCATAGCTACTGTCTGACCTTTTGCCTAAGTATTAAATCGTCACCATTTATAATTTACAAGAAGAAACAATTACAGTATACAACGATATTATGGTATGAGAAAAATGTATTGTCCGCATCCATTCCGATGGGAAAACAGTATGTTTTTCTCATACCACTATATTACATTGTGACTTGTTTATGTCCTAAGGAGGGTATTCTCTATACCTAATTTAACAGTCAAAGACATTTAAAAGTACGCACACGTAAGTGTACAGTATACTTGAATAGGTATTTTGAATAACTTGTGA
>NW_022718215.1:0-1901 GCF_011630105.1 Anneissia japonica | reverse complement strand
AGCGAGGCCACATATAATTTAATCAATACACATGGTAGCGTAGCTAATGTCCGCTGGTACTGCAAAGGTTGTAACATGGCAGCTAGTACAGTGCTGGGTACACTAGCTAGTATACATACAAAACAAATGCAAATGGAAGCAGATGTTAAAAGGAACAGAGATGCTATTGATAGAATAACGAAAGATCATAATATAGACAAGCTTAGTAAAGAAATAGATAAACGGATTGATTCTAGGCTCAAAGAGTATGAGGATAGGGAGAGAAGAAAATATAATGTAGTACTTTATGAGGTAGTTGAGTCTCAACAGTACTGATCCCAATAATAGAAAGAAAGATGATTATAAGAATACTATAGAGATATTTTCAAAGATTGGATTTAAGGCTGAAAACCGTAATATCAAAACTTACTTCAGAATAGGGAAAAGAGAGACTGACAAAAGAAGACCAATTAAGGTTGTCTTTGACTGCGTAAAAGACAGAGATTATCTAATAGCAAAAGCAAGAATAAATAACTTGAAGGATGTAAGTAGAGATAAAGCTGTTGAAGAAAGGAATAGATATAAGGAAGTTAAAGCCGAATTGGACTCCAGGAAAACAAATGGAGAAAGTGACCTAATTATTGACAGAAATTAGCAGGTAGTAAAGAGATCCTTTCGGTTCAACCAAGGGCTCCAAGCCTAAACAGGTGATAAATAAACAAAGAAAAGAAAATAAACTAAGAAGTGATAATTTTTTATTTAATCAAAATTGTTATAATGTTAATGCAAAGGAGACCTTTTGTGAGTTAGGAACAGAGCGAAGTTTTCATCTAAAAATTTGTGATGTAAAGAGTGACCTAAATTTGAATTTGAATGGGGTTGTTGAGAAGTATGGAATCGATATTAGAGATTCAAACCTAAATTTTTGTTTAGAAGAAGAGGATTAAATATCAACATGCATACTTACAATTTGGTCATGATGGACGATTAGATTTTATTAATGGAAATAATACAAATATTATAAACAGTAGTGAACTTAAAATTCATTTAACAGATAAAAAAGATTATGCATTTTTGTGCTTAAATGGTACGGGTAAAATAGATAACGATAGAGTTAAATGTACACAATATGTTATTGATGAAATTAACCATGATTTGCTTAGTGTTAACAATGGTCGGAATTCAGAAAATATACAACATAGTTGTCATAATAGTAACGTCGAACAAGAAAATAATAACTTGGCTGATAATGGGTCATTCGCAAATAATGAAGACTCAGATTTAGGTGAAGCGTCGAACAATGATAACAGTAATAATGACAATAGTGATAATGACTGTTATCATGATATAGACTTAGAGGAGACTAGTGAAAAAAAAAAATGAAATAAAGTTGCTGTATACTAACAGTGATAGTTTATTAAATAAGAGACAAGAATTTTCAGTCCGAGTGTGTCAGGAAAACCCTGATTTTATCCTCGTGACTGAAGTATATCCAAAAAACTTTAGATATGAAATACAAGCTAATGCATTTGAGTTGTCTGGTTACCAAATGTTCCTCAATCATGAAAATAGAGGACTACTTATATACTCTTGCGAAACTTACTTGGTATCAAGGGTTGAAATCCCAGAATTTGCAGATCATTTGTGGATTAAACTATTGTTTGAAAATTGTTCTGACTTACTTGTAGGGTGCGTTTATAGAAGTCCAAGCCAGCCTGAGGCATACTTTGAAAATATTAAAGAAATGTTACTAACAGCAAATAATATGAATATTGAGAATGTGATTTTAATAGGAGATTAAAAAACTATAAATTCATAGATTGGAACATTATGGAATCAAAGCAGGCCCCTGGAAATGAAACTGCACATTTTGTAGATTTAATAAGTGAGGTTTTTTTTTTTGGTTTCAGCATGTAAGAGAT
>NW_022718214.1:0-885 GCF_011630105.1 Anneissia japonica | reverse complement strand
AATGTCGGTTGTTTTTTAATGCATTTGTGTTTGTGCTGTGTTTGTGTTCGGAAGAAATAAATGTTCATTTGATTGATTGATATTGTAAAGAGAAGGACAGCCAGGCCACATAGATAGGCCTTAGTATTCTACTATTAATAACCATCACAAATTTGTATACCTCCACATGGATGGACAGGCCTAGACCTGGCTAGGCCTAGCTAGGAAAGTTGATTGATGGCTTTGATACAATTGGATTGCTACCCAGTCCAGTGACAACAGAAAACATATTATTCAATTTTATTTATTTACACACATCACTAGCAAACTTAAGTTTTAAATAAACAAAATACACATATCTAGGCCTATCTTAAAACCCAGGCCTAGCCCAGGTATACCCATTTGCGATTCACGCAACCACTACAAAATTGCCCACCACCACCATTCATGTCATCGTGTCAGAGAGTCTAGAGAGAGGTGACTTTAAATCTCTGGCATTTAATAAAATGACAACAACAAAATTTATGAAAATGTTCATTACTTACCAACTGTAAAGCACATATTGATATTAATGTACATCGAGATGTACAGCAATCCATTTTTAAAGATGTAGGTCTCAGGCCCTCACAATTATCAGTATTTTCTATGGTCAATTTAAGCTAGGCCTTGGGCTTCATCTTCCGACACCAGTTATGTCGGCTCTCTGACTGTTTGATTGAAGTTCGCTTCTCCCAACAACCAGCGCTAGCTAGGTGACAACAACATTGTTTAGATTGGTGGCGGTATGTTGTCGAACAAGAAACAAGTGATTTGTCAAAACTCGACACACAAACACGATGGTGAAGGCACCTCCGAGACTTGGATTTTCAGCTTTCAGCATTTTATTATTTTCATAGGCCTATGTAA
>NW_022718213.1:0-1769 GCF_011630105.1 Anneissia japonica | reverse complement strand
AATTGCCACATATGTCCTGTGCATAATCCATCTATCATGGAAAGGGCCTATGATTGATTGGACTGTACGTGTGCATTGCCATACAAATTGTTCAGGAAGTACACTGACTTTCAGACAATTGCATATTGTTCGTAGAGAAGTTCTTTCACTTTGAAATATTCTTCAGATATACATCCTTCTACCGTAATTCCACCACCATCAGTCTGAAATGAAGCCCACACATTAGAAATTAAAATTACAAAGTGAAATTGTTAACAGTTGAAGTGTGCCCTTTACTTATCATCATGTTCTTTGCTATTCTGTATATAAATTGCCTTTATATACAATGATGTACACTTATTATGAGATACCCCCTTGGGCAGTGACTGCAGTGTTGCAGTTTTCTGTGATGGTCAATCATGCTACATCTGATGCCCATATGCACTGCCTACATATTATTATCAATGCAACCACAACAATTAATACTTGCAACCAAAGCTCAATCAAACCTTACAAGGAAAAGCATGTAAAGCAATTTGCTAGGCAATGAAATTTAATTAAATATGAAAGAAAGATATTATTTTGTAAATCAACATCTTGATACACTGAGTGGTTTGCCTACACACTTTATAAAGTATTCTGATATATCTTTCGCTGTCTAACAGTGGAAGTAATAGAAAATTCTATTATGGTTTAGGGCTGTTCTGTATGTAATCACGAAATAAACTTCACATTGATAATGCAACAATATGTGTTGTGGCCTTGATAGGTTTAGATAAGAAAGTGGGCCCTCTATGTTCATTTGTTATGATAGGCTTACGACTAATAGTGTAGTGTATCGGTGGGCAACCACGCTGGCTACGTTGATCTTTGACCTGTGTGGTACAGTATATATCCTATGTTGATTTTTTGTATTTGTTTCTTGTTGCAGTTTCACAGGAATATATGGAAAATTAAGGAACAAATGCGGTTCATTGACTGTCAGTCAGAATAAAGAAGATATCCATCCGTCGGAACCACATACTGCTGTTTATGTCTCATTCATTCGTCAAGAAGTTTATCATAATAGGTGTACTTTTACCCTTTTGATTGCAATGAGATTGTTACAGACCAGGACTCCACCAGACATTTCAACGTTGATGCCATTCCTGGCTAGCACTTGTTTTAATGACTGGAACCGTGGGGCATTCAAGAACACTTGCTCATGGTCTAACATCTTGAGAATCAGAAAGAAGAGAAACAAATATATATAGTATAGATTATAATATAGACACAAACATACTGTACTATAAATATGTATGTTTATAGTTGTGTGGATAATGTAAATATTTCTATTGTGATTTTTCTTGCAGATTAGAGCCTACGATGGCTTGCACCACAAAAATTTGATATCAAAATTGCACTAGAATTAAGGAATGAATAACCAACAGATATATTTTTAACTATATTGGAAGATGCAATCCATGCGAAAACATACATTGTATTGCAGCACTAATGGAATAATTATTTAATTTGTAAAATTCTTACCTCCGTTGTGGACAATGGCTCCAAAGTGGGCACATCATTACTATTTGTAATAGCTGTAGAACAATAGGTGAGAAATAAAATTAGGAGTAACATAAACTACAAAAAGAACAGGAAAATGTTTCTCTGTAATAGCAGTTTGTATTAAGGCTAGTCATAGGTGACGATTTAAGAAGGTGAATATAACAGAAAATTGCAAATTATATATTGGTTCAAAATGAAGGGATCAGTCTCCCTTATATGACACGGTTACCACTTCACCACTT
>NW_022718212.1:0-996 GCF_011630105.1 Anneissia japonica | reverse complement strand
GAATCGACCTTCGGAACACGTTCTGCGTTACACCACTGCCGAAACTCAAAGTGTAAAATCTCTTTTACTTTATTGTCCTGAATTAAAAGAAAAACACACACACAATAATTATTAATATGAATAGGATTATATTCAGCCAATGGAATAATGGAAGGCCTCGCCTTTATTGAATTGAGTTGTTGGTTGTAGTTTGGTGTCAGGTTAGAATCTGAATATGCTTATATTTTTTTAAAAATAACTGACATATTTAGGTTAATGAGTTGTATAGCAATTGCAAAATTTAAATAAAATATAGACATAACTTTATTATATTATACATTTGTAGAGTACACTATGAGTATACGTAGCCACTAAAAATAAGAAGATGAAATTCTAGAATGTTTAATTATATTCGAGTAAATGAGGCGTATGAACAATATAGTGCTAAGACAAAACAACGGACCTTCTGTAGCATGATTTTTCGTTCGATCATTAAATCGTTTTGCTCAGCCGACTTGGTATTGATGGTAAATTGATCTATCTTCAGCTCTTGACTTATCCGCTGAGGAAGGTATTCGGCGCAAGATTCAGTTTTGTCATTAAGTTGAACGATTATGTCAGTCTTGTAATCTAACACTAAACGCCAAAAATCAACAGTTGTGTCGACCGGCTCAGACATTGGGGCCTGGGTAACAATAAACGCGTTACGCTTGTTGTAACCCTGAAACACAAAACAAAGCGGATAATTATCAGGAGCGTAGGGGGGGGGGGCTTAGCGTCACGCTTGCTGTAGCCATGAAAGGCAATAAACCCGGATGCATTCTGCATTTTAGATTCACGTGAATTGATAATGTATTTTTCATATACTCATATCGGGTTATTAGTATTGGAGAGTAGTAGGACTATCGTATGCCTAATATGTCGACCACAAGTAGGGCCTATGCTGCTAGTTCGATCATAATACACGAATGGTCTAACTGCGTCGTATGCATGTTCAATTCAGTTGTAATACCATGA
>NW_022718211.1:0-514 GCF_011630105.1 Anneissia japonica | reverse complement strand
TCTTTCTTTCTCCCCTTTTTGGTTCGCACGATATCTCAAAAACTGCCACGAGTTACGCAAAATCGGTGTCAGCAAACATTTGGCTTGGTCTAGAATAGTCATGGTAAGCTTTTCAACGCGCTCAGTCATGCGTGACGTCAACTACGCGCAAATTTGCGTTTTTATATTATCGATCATATCAGCCTAACCAATTGCCATTTAGAAATCGTATTAAGTGAGCATTAACTTTGGGTTAATGTTGAATGTACTATACCCTAATTTGACGGGTGCGCGTCACTACACAACTCATCACACACACGAGCGTCAACATTTTCAAATGCTCAAAATCACTTTTTGACTAAATTAGAGCACGTTTCATGCCATTTTGAGCATTTCAAAATTTTTCATAATTTTCCACTACGCGCGCGCACTTTTACTTGCGTAGTACGTATGGAAGTTAGAAATTAGGTTTTTTTTTACATAATTTGGGTTCCTGACATTGTTTCCACAAATTTCCATCCTTTTTGGTCATCTT
>NW_022718210.1:0-659 GCF_011630105.1 Anneissia japonica | reverse complement strand
GACAGAAATACAGCTTAAATAAATTAAATAAAATGAAAACAAGTTATAGGTATAGCAGTTCATACCACCATGTAATACTCATTTACAGTTGACACTAAGAAGCTGTGACTATTAAAAATACATTTACGAAAACCATACACAGCCTTTCTAACATATTAAAAGAATGACGGCGTATCACAACTAACAAACATGTCGCTAGCACTGCAATACAATGGCATCCGGAGTAGAATATGAAAAGCGTTATTGTAACATTGAACTATACTGATATCATTTCCATAACTTAGATTAGTTATGATGTGACCAAGGTAAGTTATGGATGCCACATATTTTAGTTCCTTTCCAAGTAGGTAGGTTATCGGATTACCATGTAGCTTCCTGACTTTAGGACAGGAAACCATGCATACTGATTATTAACATTGTAAATTATGTCATGTTCATCTGCATAACTTTTTGCTTCACTAAGAATTGAATTAAGCTCTGAAATATATACATTGTACAACCAAGGAGGATTTAGTTTAGAGGTGATAAAACTTTAAAAACTTAAACTTAAATACAGGAACAAAAGATGCTTCACGGACGCAAGCAGGTTATGTGTTATTGCGACAGAATTGCCCATATCGTGTATGGATAACGTGTATCATGGATTCACCATAATTCCT
>NW_022718209.1:0-576 GCF_011630105.1 Anneissia japonica | reverse complement strand
CCTGCCAAAAATATTTTTAAAAATAATGTCGATACCTGTTCGCATCATAAGTGTAGCGTCAGAGGTGGTACGACCCTGACAATCCGTAACACCACCCGTGTTATATCCACTGTCCCCGCAATAACAGGCTGTGTTGAGAATGTCAACGCCAGCATATACAAAATCCAAACCACGACAGAGATCCAGGCAATCCCAAGCTGTTACACCGGGTGACGTCAGTATGTAACTGGAAAGGTACTTGTTAGGGCCGTCATCAAGGTAGCAGCCTAATAGAACTGTTAAAAGATTCCAAATTTGTTTAAAGAGGTAATGGTGATGATGATGATAATGGTGATAAGAATATTGGTAATGATAATCCTTATTATACTTCTTGTGGTAATGGAATGACAAGGCGGTTTGGCGTATAGCGATTTTTATTCAGGTTGTAGGCCTAAACCTCGATGTTGAGGGTCCTAACCACATTCTTGGCCGGCCATGGTCAGTTACCCCAGCTTGCACTGTTGACGGGTTTTCAAGTGTCTCACGCTATGTTTCAGCCCTAGTTGCGAGTATTTCATGGCTTAATAATAATAATAA
>NW_022718207.1:0-984 GCF_011630105.1 Anneissia japonica | reverse complement strand
TACAGCCAACAACAGTAAACAACAACATGGCGACTAGCGGCGGACAGTTTGCCGGTGTTGTAATAGAGTGTTGTTTTCACCGCGAAGAAATTGCTAATGAAACTCCAATTCTAGTTACAGCAACCAGATTCTTGAAGATTGTTACTTGTAACAAATTATGGATAGTTTTAGACAGTCATAACCGAACTATAGCTGACAAAATTGTGTCTTAACTAGCCTAGGATGTGCCTCCTCTTGTGTCTTGGTTGGAATGGATAAGGGAAAGACATACGATTACGAGGATGTGATAAGACTTTCACCCTGTTTGCTATCGTCGTTACATCGACACGAAATCGATAGCAATGATAAGTTATCATTACCAAGTGTAGTGTAGTCCCGTCAGTACCTTACCCAGACACATTGTACAGTGTATATTAAAAATATTCTTAAAAAAAAATGGTGCTGACTGTGCAGGCCCTACCTCACTTAGGTTCGTGAGTGGATTTCCCGTACGATTAGAAATCGTAACGGTACTGGGTTTGGTCTACAGGAGTTCGTGCTTCGAACAGGTTATTGCTATCATAGAAAAAGCCTTTTGATGGAGAAAGTGTACCTTTTTAGCAAAAGTTTGCCTAGGTCGAAACTAACTCCGGCTATATAAAATTGATTATAAGATTGAAAAATATTAATTTTGTTATTGTAGTAGTGATGGATACTATGTACACGTTTAAATATTGTTATTTATTCGTTAATGTCATTATATTTACATTTAAATTTAATATATTGTTTAAGTATGAATTATTATGTTCATGTAAAAATTAATCTTATAAATTAAAATTGTATATTTTAAATAATATAGTAGGCATAGTTTAATGGAGATCATCAAATGCGGTTGTAAGACCAGGTGCAATCAAGGCAGATGTCAGTGCAATAAAATGATCATGAAATGCTCCGATCTTTGTCAATGTACAAACTGTCAGAACAGAGATGATAAAGACATCATGA
>NW_022718206.1:0-1200 GCF_011630105.1 Anneissia japonica | reverse complement strand
GCCATTTATAAAGAAATCGCACAGAAGATGCGAGAAATGGGTTATAACTTTACGCACGCACAGATAGAATACTAAATGCAAGAACCTGCGCAAAAAAATACACCCAGGAAAAGGACTCCAACGGGAAGTCAGAAACCCCCCCCCCCCCCAACAGAATGGCCGTATTTTGAGATGAACGAAATTTTTGGCGATAGACCCATTTCTTGTCCACCACACACTGTTGACACGTTGTCGGCTCTGAACACCAGTGGAACTTAGTAGTAGTAAGTCCGTAGGCTATTTTTTTTTTCTTTTTTTTTTTTGTAATTTTCCCAGTTGGCTAGGCTCTAGTTTCCAACGCCTGGGTTTTTTAGAATTGGTTGGAGTTCGAGCGTAGGCAAGTCGAGGTAATTCGTTGTTGAATTGCCTTGTTGGGACGTGAGGCCTATACCTTACTGTCCGTATCCGAATGATCTAATGACCTACCCTCTGGGCATTGTGTCATTTTGACTTATCCGGTTTCATTGAAAGTTCGTAAACACAACCTAATAAGTGTCAGTGTTATTTCTCGTTCGATCGCCACAATCTGCTTTGCTTCAACGTGGTTGCACGCTTGATTGGTTTTCGGTGCCGCTGGCATAACCTCGGTGGGTCACTGAATGCTAAAAATAAGTGCTAACTTATGCAGCGCCCCCTAAACTGCATTAGCCAATAGAAAACAGAGGTGACAGTCAAAGTGTCATGCGCAATTGTTTTTATGAAATCGATAGCCTTATGTTGGGACCGCTTGGTTTGCCTTAGCGTGAGAATGAATGCAAAATGTGAGAAAAGGCTACGTTCCTTAATAAAGAAAACACACTCATGAACTTTTTTTTATCAGTTTATTAAACAAATGAAATCTAGGCTCATTGCAATTAATTAATTAATGCGCTATCGGCGTCACACGATCAACACTAACGATCGTACACGTGGTGTTGTTTTGTGATTGATAGTTGTTATTTGGAGTCAGTCGATGTGTCTCCGATGATTTATTTAACATATTTCGTCAATAAATCATCGTTTTAAATTGGGAGATCCGGTTTTCAGAAGTATTTTAATACAGTAAGAATAGGAATGATTTTGGGACTTTAAAAAACGACCAGTTTTGCGTGAAATCCGGTTTTCTGGGTGGTCGGTATTGGGAGAGTTGACTTTGTTGCCAAGGCTTCCTTTGTTTGGTAT
>NW_022718205.1:0-519 GCF_011630105.1 Anneissia japonica | reverse complement strand
GAGACAACACAAATTTGGTCGAGACAATATCACTTCAACACAAGTGATCCAACCTTCGCACAATGTCTGGTTTCACGTAAACCTAGAAGGTTCATTCGGCGCTTTAGTGATAATCCGTGCAACACCACGGATTCAATTGTTCAAATTAACTGTCAGCTTTCCGAAGGAGAAACCAAACTTCTATCCCGAGGACTCAAATTTTGCCCAAAACCGAGGCAGGCTGACCCACAACAACTATCTTTGGATCTGGAAGCTTTCTTCCGACGTTTAAGATGCCGTGAATTTTTCGCGGATTCCGACGGCAACACCACGGATAACACGGGCAATGTTACCAAATTCAAACCTAAAAGTACCTGGAATCCCCCTAAGAATCGTTGCCCAGCTTTAGAAACTTTCATTCAGGCCATTGAGGAGGACGTTAAAAACCACACTCCTAGTCCAGATTTCCGCGACAGTCTCACAAAAAATGAGAGGCAGGCCATCGCCAATTTGCGTCAGCGTGATGATATTATCATCAAA
>NW_022718204.1:0-1647 GCF_011630105.1 Anneissia japonica | reverse complement strand
TGAAATATTGAATCCTGACACGATGGTGTGCATTTCGAATGTATTATACTATCTTATCTGAGTTTAGCTATTGCTGTCAACTAATTGTTTTCTATGACTGTTGTTCCTATTCACGTGAAATAATTACGAATCACAACAAGCAAATCATTCTAATGTTAAAGGAATAATCTTGGTTTAGAATTGTTTTCCAACATTGCCAGTGATACAAATGTGAACGCTGCGGAAAAAATGTTTCTTGGTCCATTTCTCACATGATGGCAAATAGTCTGTTATTAAATTTGAGACCATCAATCCATTTTCATCTAGGGTCCATTACTTATCTTGCGCAAACAATTGTCTAAGACAAAATATGTATCTCTTATCCATTTATTATAAGAATGATATCTTCTAGAAAAATGTCATCTTTTACTGTGCCATTTAATGATAGCAGGGCATGGCATTTTTTCAACATTTATTCTATACTAAGCTATACGCATATTTTTTTAAGAGTAGCACTTCGCGAAAAAATTACATCTACTGCAACACTCAGAGAATTCAAAAAGGCGCTTATTCTTTCATTTACAGAAAGCAGATCCCGGTATTAATGAGCTAAAGGTAGAGGTGAATAGTCAGTTATTGGCACTGCTGGGTTCATTTTCAAAGAATTTATATTTTATACCTCACCATGCAATTATTGTATATTATGAAAAACTTTTACTTCCAAATATAGAATTATTGACCTAATAATTAGCATTTGCTCTTTTTGATTAGCTTACTCTTCAAAATGAATGCACATATTATTTTTTACATTTCCAGAATTACTATGATTATTAATTATTAATTATTTATAATTATGGACTCTTTTTTTAAAAAAACATCGACAAACTAATTTTTCTCTTCTCTGAAAAATGGTAACTTAACTTGGTCCCACAAACAGTGGATAATAAATCCAATGTACTGTATCTAATTACTGTATTTCGGTGCCATGGAAGCACCAAGATAAAAAAGTAACAATCTTGAATGATAAATAGCATAATCGAAATTCTCGGTACTATTTGGCATTAGTTGCCAGTGTAATTTTATTAATTACATGCCTAATCACAAATATCGTTACAGGTAGCAAACATTGCCCAAATTAAATGCATTTTTCTTTTCAATTTCAAAATCATTAAATTATGACAATTGGCACCCTGGTAAGTTGCACCCATATGTTTCAAATTTGGTGTTCACAGTCCTACTAAATGTGACATGCATATTAAATTGATACTTTTGTAAGGCTTAATTAACAATGTTGAGGAATTGTATAATTTTATAAGTTGGTAGTAAATGAGTTTCTGTGTGTGCGCTGAACCGTGGAGATCTCTAGGTCACTGGTTCAATTCCCATCACTGCCCCTCCTTGTGTTTCAGCTGGAGGGCTGAAATACAAGTTACAATAGCGCATGAGACGTTTAAGCCATTGGTCCTGTGTGCATTTATGGCCCATGTGCACGTTAAAGAATGCAGTACACTCTTCGGAAAAGAGTAGGGGTTTGTGTCCTGGTGTACTGCCCAATCACCACCAGAAGGACCCCACTGGAAATCAGTCTTCTTCTAGACTTTCGTGGGCTATCCTTGGTGTTTAGAATCCGTTTTATTGGTTGTAATGTGAACTGTATATTATCCCAGA
>NW_022718203.1:0-535 GCF_011630105.1 Anneissia japonica | reverse complement strand
TCTTCTCTTAATTTGAACATAACTGTCATTCTGTTTCATTTGATCAGATGAAGAAAAACGCGCTTAATTTCCTTACTCTTTGTGCTTTTCCCAGAAAGCGTTTTTAGTAGGCCTAGGTAATTATGCAAAACCCAGGCCTAACTAAAAAATTAAAATTGTCATAGTATGTAACTCAAGTTAAAATAACACTTTTCATTACTCGTGCAGCTTAATAAAATATTATATGTCATTTTAAACGACCCATTGGTATTAACATGGTAACATCAATGTATTTTTAAAAAATTAGACAGCGACGTTCTCTCAGAAGTTGTTCTGTAGACGTTTATCTATTGATGACCTTTTGACCTCTTGAATTCTGCAATGAGATTTTCGGGTCGATTCAGCCGAGACGACCCGAGTGGAGTTTCATGTAAATGTTTGGTACGGAAAAAAGAAAAACGCGGCCTGGCTCGGGTATTGACAAACCGCAAGTCAGCGAGGCGTGCGATTCATGCAAGCCATTAATGCGAATTTGTGATTTAATAAATTATATTGC
>NW_022718202.1:0-1737 GCF_011630105.1 Anneissia japonica | reverse complement strand
TATATTAATAACCATCCCAATATTAACTTTATGATCATTGTCATTAAACCATTGTGATCATTTTCACCTAATGTTGCCAGGCCTTTGCAAACCATTTTTATTATAATGATTATTATTACTTGCATCAAAAGTCAAATTTATTGAATAATCCTAGTTAAACAACATCCTACAGCAACGTCCGACGAATCCTTATGTGTTGCTGAATGGAACACATTGGAATGGAATACAGCCTATTATAGGCCTAGTTGTGATCATTGACAAACTCATCTATCACGATCATCTTACGTTTATTCCTTTTTTTTTTATCAATAATCTTTTTGAAGGTTGGATTTACCGCTGCTGAGAAGATATCGGGCTTAAAGTTGGTTGAAGCAGGGGTGCCGAAAGAAAACATATCATTACTACAAGTGCCGTTGCAGTTGTTTAATCTTGTACTTCCTTTGCTCATTGCAAAGTTTATTTGGCCTACTCCAAAGAGACCTCTGGACGTAATGTTGAAGACGATGCCATACCGGTGCGTAATTTAAATTGACAAAGTTCGTCGGCCAGCGGGATTCTATGGAGAACGCAAAACACCATAGTTTAAGTTTCATGAGCGAGTCCTTTACTAGATTGTTCGCTTTTTCGCCTTTGTTGTTTCGCTGTGGTTAATTTTGGCGTTCGAAAATACTTTATTAAACACTTTCTTTTAAATCATAAATCTGAATACAAAATCTATATAAAAAAAACAAAAACAAAAACAAAAAAAAACATGAAGAATAAGCACCCATCGTGTCTTACTCCTCTCTTGACCGCAAACTGTTATGTTGGCTTTTATTGACCTTTGCGGAGTGTCAATCAAGCTTAACAACTGACCAATAAGATATGGCCCATGGGGATACGCGAAACTCGCTGTGCAAGTCGCTGTGTCGGTAGGGAAGGCACTATATCCACGTTTGTATCTCTCTACCCAAGAGATACCTAGTAGGGTCTTGTGGCATTGATTGTAGTTTTGTGCGCATACTCCTCAGGAAGCGGAGATGGTTGCAAATTTTGCTGGTGCCGTTGCATGTTATCCAGTGACAAGGAGTAATAATGTTTAGCGCCTTTGATCATTGACTTTGAATTGGCGCTATTATCTATCTTGGGCATTAGTATTATCTACTGTCTGAGACTGGATTTTGTATTGTTTTGTAATCTTTATTTATTATTTATTTGGAACTACATTTTATTCGGCGACAGAAGCTTTGTTTTAAAAACTATCTGATTAAAATACTTCATTGTATTCCTGCTGTTAACTTGTAAATAATTGTTTAAGTTGCGGAAGCATTTTACTAGTAGCGTCTATGTGCTGAGGTCGTAGCGCGCTTGTTTTAACATGTAAGAGTTGAAGGTGAATCTTGAATGAGTCAAGACGGTCATTAGGAGAGAGCTCCTGTGTTATGACCTTTGCGAGTCTGATGTCTAATGAGGCTGAGTAAATATATGAGTTTGTGGATAAAGCCAGCTACTGAGTTATGCGAGCGTCGCAGGGGTTTCTTTTCCGTTTTTGTATTCCCTTGTTCTACAGCATTAAAGTCTACGTTTATTCTTTACTGAGTCAACTCACGACACTACACTGTCGTTTTGTGGGAGCTTAGCTACACTTCAAGGGGGAGGGGGGTTAGCGGAAAGGTCCATTCATTGTCTGTTGATGTTGGCTCGTAGTAGATATTTCCAATATCAGTAAAGGAACCAAACCTATTTTGCACATACTAT
>NW_022718201.1:0-1068 GCF_011630105.1 Anneissia japonica | reverse complement strand
TAAGAAGAGAAAAGAAAGAGGGTAGAGGGAGGGAAAAGAGAAAGAAGAGGAAAGAAAAGGAAAGGAAAGAAAAGAAAAAGAGAAGAGAAATATAAAGACAAGAATAAAAAGGAAGATATAATGAACAGATATCAACCCATTCTCCACTTCATAAAGTGTCCATATCGCATTTGATCTAAGCCGCCAGAAATTCTCCACAGTGGCGTAACCACCGGGGGACAAGGGGAAAATATCCATCTGTGGAAAATCTTTCCCCATTGAAGATGCCCTTATCGCCCCGGAAAGTGCCTGAAACTCTCAAATTTGGCGCACTTCGTGCGCATTTTTTGTCAAGGTAGGCCAATTTCCTCTAAAAATTGCACATTTTAGGGAGTTTTGATCAATTTCGACGAAATTAGAATTAAAAACACATTTTTTCGCGCGCATCTCTTAAGCCTTGCCCTCCTTTGCCTTCTAATATTTGGGCAATTCCATAAATTCGGACGTACATTTCAGACACTTTGTGAAACTATATTTTCATAATGAAGCTTGCAATTTATTTTTTTTTAAAGTTTGCATTACATCTACTGATTAGTACTATCAGACCAACAATTTTTATTTTTTAACTCGCATGCGTCACGGAGATACGGGTCAAAATGACCCCGTGACGGACGTAATCAGAGAAAGTGACTTTTCCTACGTCACCATACTTTTTTTTATTAAACTCTGTGATGTGTGAGACATTTAAAAAAAATATTTCTCTGTTGTTTTCCACTAATGGGTGGGCTTTCTAGCAGAATAAAAATTGAATCTAATTTTTTTCATTTTCTTTATGAAAACACCATAAAATTACTGTGACGGACGTACAATTTTATCGAGACGGACGTACTTGTCTGAATTTTGACGGACGTTCACATCTAAAAATACATAAAAATCAACAATTTAAATTATTTTATGTATTAATTATTATACTAGTATGCTTATATGATATGAAACTACCAAAATATACTGGATTTTAAACTTCTTTTTTTTAAATAATGAGTGTAAAATACAATGAATCAAATAATTTAGGTTATTTTGTGTCAAATG
>NW_022718200.1:0-1114 GCF_011630105.1 Anneissia japonica | reverse complement strand
AGAAAAGATTACCATTAAATAAAATAAGTCGGGTCTTCATTGATTAAAATGTGACGAATTAACGATAGGCCCTAATTGCAAACAATTCTAATTTTAATTTCTATCATTTACGCGAGCACGGAATTTACGCGAGCACGCACGCGCGCAAATATTCGATTGTATATGAATTCTTATACGCTGTCCATACTAAGTGATGTTAATTATAAAATATAATTGTAAACCCAATTAAGTGTGTGAAATTAATATGCAATGTACGTAACACATATACTTTGCATGTGTTCATCGGGAAGATTATGAAACAAAATGGACGGTGTGTACCACGTGACTTTCGTAAACCAAGGAGCGGAATGTCGCAACTCTTTATATATATGGCTCTGCGTGAAGCCAGTGTGAAGCCTGTCGACAATCTGGCAACCCTGCACTGGCCAATAAATAGTGGAACTGCTGTCCCGTTTACACTATTCAGGCTCGGAAGTTAGAATGTTTGGAGGAAGTCCTAGGCCTAGTAGGAGCATGGTAGGAGAAGTAATTTTTATGTATAAGTGTAATTTATATTAGGTTATTGTCATGCACCTTGATGTTGTTGATTATAGACAAATATTAGCAACTTTAAAGTCTGTATATGCTTGGTTTAGCCTAGGCCTATGCTCTAACAGTTCGTCGCGTGCCGAACTTGCGGGGCGTGCGCCAACGGGCGAGACCTTTACCTATGCTATGCGTGCGCACTTTTCAAAATAAAATACTTGAGCTAGGCTAGCCCTAAGTACTTTAGGTTATGTATTAAACATACTACCTTAGGCTACCTAGGCCAGATGTTTTACTTCACATCAAATAGGCCAATAACGCCTTTTCCACGAATCGGTAGACATCTTTAAGAGTGATGACAAACAACCCAAGCAACATAAATAGGATTAGCTTTGAGGGTGGCTAGTCATTGGTCCGACGGTCCATTGGCCCGAAGGTCCATTGGTCCGAAGGTCCATTAGCCCGAAGGTCCATTGGTCCGAAGGTCCATTGGTCCGAAGATCCATTGGTCCGAAGATCCAGATGAGTGTCTTTTCCAGTCATCTAGAAGTTCTATATTTTAAAATTTCCTACCCCAACCGTGGTGGGG
>NW_022718199.1:0-711 GCF_011630105.1 Anneissia japonica | reverse complement strand
TTCTAAATATTTTAGGCCCGTTTTATTAGGGAAGACTATTTAAATTTAGTCATGCCTAACCATGGGCCTATGGCCTAACTAGTCGACGCGAGTGACTCAGTTTCGTGGCTCCAAAAATATGAACATTTGATTGGTTGAAATTGTTTATTTCGGTCCTCCCATTTATCCAAATACGGAATATAAGATTACGTCATTCTTTTGGCATCCTGGTGCCTGATTTCAGTGTTTTACAAGTCGCTTATTCCGTCTATAAATTAACTTTCTCGTTGGTGGCGCTGTCCAGAATGAGAAAAATAATAAAAAAATAAGAGACTTGTGGCAAGTCTATGAGGAACCTAATGTCCAAAAAAACAGGTTTGCGAGATAGGCTTGCCCAAAGCGATTTTATTGCATTTTCCGGATATTTTTGGTATGCTGAATCCAAAAATGCAAAGGTCAATTTTTTCCGAGATTGTCTTGGCGGCCATTTTGGAATTTCAAAATGGCCGCCATTTATACAGTAAAAGTAACCATAACTGCGCTATTAGAGTAGGTATCGACATGATTTTGGTACCAAACCCTATATTCTCAATGTTAACCTGTCCAATGGTGATATTCTCATAAACCATAAATGGCAGCCATCTTGAATTTTAAAATGGCTGCCAGATTGAAAGTAAAATAGCAATAACTGTGCTATTAGAGCAGGTATCAACTTGATTTTGGTGGCAAACC
>NW_022718198.1:0-2129 GCF_011630105.1 Anneissia japonica | reverse complement strand
CGGGTCCTGAAAAGGTAGGTCTAGAATCCTTTCCTTTTCCCCTTTTTTTTGTTGCACAAGGGAGGGGTCAGGACCCATGATCCCCTCCTCCCAGATCCGCCAATGTGAATTGTGAGAAAATGTAACTCGGTCGGGTACTGGATAAACATTCTCTTTCCCATCCTTCTCCTTCTTCCCTCCTCCTTTTTTTGCATTTCCGATCATACAAAGTTATCCAGACATTATATATTTTTCGCCAAAAAGTGGGGGGCCCGGGCCCCCCGGCCCCCCCGGTTCTGCCGCCCATGTGCTATGGGCAGTATGGCTATGGAATTTACTAACCACACAACCCACAATTAGGTGATTAAGTCGCAAAACTTTATCTGCATTTGGTGGATTAAGTCGCAAAACTTTAGCTTCGTTTTGTGGCACCATTTACTCTAGGTAGACGGCGACCGGTTTCGTTACCGGTTGGTACGTTTCTTACAAACATTCAGCCAAAGGCCAGTGAAAGTTAAGACGGCAGCCGGGTTTTTATCGATGTTTGCCATCCTTATGTGTGCCATCGTAAAGTCATGGTTTGCTGGAACTGCGTTTTAATTTAAATCTCCGAACTTCTGAAGCTGAGATATTCTATGAATAGGCTTATATCGCAGGCTACGTGGGACTCATTCAAAATTTCGAGGGGGTTCGCTAGAAAAGGGGGGTTCGCCCGAACCATAAACACCCCCCCCCCCTGGCTACGGGCCTGCTCACAGTTACCAACCGTCTCGCATTGTGCGGGACGGTCCCGCATTTCGTTATCTCATTCGAGAATAAATTCACCGACAACATTTCTCTTTCTCTGCCATACCAAAACCAAGCCAACCGACGCACATTATAATCTAGGAGGCGTGTGCGGTCTTGCGTGTTAAAATTACCACAAATGTTGATATGACTAAAACACGGACCCCACAAGGGCTCCGCCCCTTGACTCCCCAGCAAGGGCCCTAGCGGCCTCCGGTCCCCCAGTCAACTAGTGTATAGTCATGCATTTCAAATCTTTCAGGTTGGTAACTATGATTGCTTCTATATTGACAAGGGCTTTGATCGCCATCGCAAAAAAAAATTGAGGGCTGTATTTGATACCGAGTTTCCGAGTTCGTTGCCGGTGTACGGTACGTAAAATGGAAGCAACCCGGACATTTTCGTTCGATCGATGTAAATGGGAAATGCACCCGGGATCACCCCGGAATTATTATTATTCTGCCCTTGGCAGGGTAAAACTACAGGTATGATACTAGTAATCTAGATTTTTACTTAAACCGGTAATAATTGGTTCAAAGAAAGTACCAATTCCTCTACGTCTATTCAAATCAATCAATTTATTCATTAATCGAGTCACAATTAGTAGGCCTACACTTGAAGACGCAATTAATATCGAAGCAATAGCCCTGATAGAAGGACGGTATACAGAAAAAAGGGATGAAAAATTGTTGTCGATCCAAATGACTTTGAAGTCATTACTACTGTGTTGAGGAAGATTAAAATGACTACGGGAAAACTAATGGATTTGTATTCTGAGGACTTCGTGATTTTGAGTTGGGTTATTTAGTACCGGTTTCTCATATAAAAAGATACAAAAGCACTCATTCTTCGTACCAAAAGGACGATTCCTCGTATCTTGTATTAGCCAAGAACCCCTGAATAAAAGCTTGCGTATACAAAATCAATTTGCGACATTTATTTGATTTATTATTTAAAATAAAAGTGAACAGGGGTGGCAAGGAAAAGAGAGAGAGAAAAAAAAAAGAATACCGTCAACTGAATAACCAAACCACTGCCAACAAAGACAATACAATAAAAAAACAATACAAAAAAAAAAAAAAAAAAAAACCCTTTCAAATAAAATAAAAACTTGAACAGATTGTCATACAAGGAAAATTAAACCAATCTGAGCAGTAAATTGAAAACAAGTAAAAAAATATATAGAAAAATATAATCGTTATAATCCTGTAACATTAGTCAAAATTGAAACAAGAATTATTACCAAAAAATAAAATATATTAATATTATTATTATTAATTAATTAATTAAAACCATTATACCTACTAAAAAACTGGAGACCCATATCTTTGCTCAATATATCATATAAATTGGCTTCGTCTTGC
>NW_022718197.1:0-1926 GCF_011630105.1 Anneissia japonica | reverse complement strand
GTAAGCTTCTTGTGAAAGTTATTTACATAATTGCAGTTTATTTATACGGCATTTCGACGGATATTTGTCACCTCGTGTGAACCATCCTGAGCTCTGCTTACCAAAAATATGCGTGTAATCGCGCCATAGTATTAGCATTTCCATACATGAACACATTTGGCTATGCTTTTGTTTTTGTTTTGTTTTACATTTACATCCAGCGTTAGGCCCACTGAATTGTTTAAATGCTTAAATAATTGAAAACATAAATTATGTGGATTAAATTCTCATATAATTTACAATGAAACTTTATAATGTACGGTATTTTATAAGATTATTTTTTTAAACAGAATAAAATAGGTAACATTTTATTGAAGAAAAAAAAAACAGATTTTACATCTAAAGACGTAAGTTGATTTAATATGCTGAATCATTATTAATGGTATAGGCCTATAACTATTATATATTTCTATAAATTAATCAACAAATATCTCATTAATCACACTATCGAAAACAGGCCTATTGAAGTATTATTGAAGTATTATTAATTCTTTATTAAAGCATTATTCAAGCACCTCAGGTTCATTATTATTATTATATTATTATTATAATTATTATTATTTTATGTATTATTTATCAACCATACTATCATTGAAAATATGAATTATGTGGATAAAATTATCATAGAAATTAAACTTATAATTTTTAAGATTATTTTTTTAAAACAGCAGAATAAAATAGATAACACCTTTATTTAAAAAAAAAGACAGGTTTTGCACAGACGGAAGTTGATTTAATATAATGCTGATTCATCTCATTAATTAAACAATGTTTATTCATTTCGAGCACAGCTGTTATTATTATATCATTATTATTACTACTACTATTTTATTTTAAATTTTTGTTGTTTTATTTTTTGTTTTATGTATGGGCTATGCATATATTTAATAATTAGAAATAATTATAATTTAATTGTAAAACATATATAATATAATATTAACAATATTATAGACTAGGCTAGACTTAACCAATTATTGATACCATAGTCTATAGATAAAAACATCCATTTGATAATTAAACAGCAGCTTTTCGAGTGGCAGCGCCGATAAAAAAACTGCAGTACTTTGGCACTGCGGCAGTGCGGATAGAAAATCGGAGCTTTTTTCGCACTGCGGCAATAATGCCGATAGAAAATAACAGCTTTTTTCTCACTGTGGCAGTGCCGATAGAAAACAGCAGCTTTTTGGCACTGCGGCAGTGCCGATAGCCTCAGCCTTTTGTGTAAACATGGCAGATGCACTGGAAAGCGCACTTCAAGCTACGGGTAATTTAGAAATTGATTTAGCTCTGGATTCAGTGCAAGTAAGTACATTTTGATAGTATACTCATGCCAAGTAAAATTATGTCATCGTACATTGAGGAGACAGTTGGCTCCTTAGTATTAGTTAATGCTAGCTAGGCCCCTAGGCTTAGCCTAGCATGGGCCCCATACCTAGGCCTAGGCCTATAAACAGACCCGCCCTAGCTATCCGGTCAATCCGTACCCAAACCAACCCGTACCCAAACAAACCCGTACCCAAACCAACCCGTACCCATACCAACCCGGGTAATTCCCAACCCGTACCCACTTTGGTGAAACCGTACCCAAATTTAGGTCAGTCCGTACCCACGTTTAGTCAATCCGTACCCACGTCATTTTGGTCAACCCGTACCCAAAAGATATTTGTATCTGTACGATCTCGTGCGGTCTGTAAGATTGTCGTTACCGCAAATATTAAGGTAAGTTTTCTCTCTGGGCCTTTTTTTTTTCTTTTCTCATAATTTTCAATAAGTTTTAATTTTCTCTGCTTCGTTTTGTTTTCCTCTAGGCCTATTCTTTATTAGTGTTCTTTTTTTCTCTTTTCTCATAATTTTCAATTTTATTTTCATTAATTTTCTCTGGTTTTA
>NW_022718196.1:0-880 GCF_011630105.1 Anneissia japonica | reverse complement strand
TTGGGTTTGGTATGAAAGCGTGTTCGCCATTGGTCAGATTGCTAATCGTCTCTATATTCCATATTGTATATATCAACCAATCACAGCCTGGAATGGTAAGCTTTACGGCTAATAATGCGACTGCGTTGAGTCTAGTTGTTGGCAATAATGTACAGCCGTTTTAATTTTGTGGTGCCGGCAACGTGTAACAACAGTCCATGCGACATTAAATGAATGAGTTTTTTTCCCTAGGTCCCTAGCCAAGAAAAGATTGTTTAGAGAATTAAAAAAATGTGTTGGTCAAATCAAAACCTTAATGACAATCAATCAATCAATCAATCAAATTTTATTTTCACTCAATCTTATCTACAATATTCAATGAGTGGCGAGACCAAAAGAAGCAAGCTTGATTGACTGATAACAGTCTTTCATGCTGAGAGTGACATTAGATAATTAGAAAAGCAAGCAATACAAATACAAAAAAAGACTTCAAAGATGCGACTGTGTTTAAGATTGTGAGAAAAGACAAAGTATAAAACTATTGATTGATATTAAGCAAATGTTGTTTTAAGCGTGTTTTCAAAGTTTTAAGATTATGAGAATTAGTTATGGTAATAGGAAGTGAGTTCCACAATATGACCGTAATAGGAGATTGAAGTTTGTCTTGAGTTTAGTACGAGGTAGTGGTAAATGGAAGTTAGATGATTGTCTAGTGGAGTAGTTGTGAACTAGCTCATTTTTACAGAATGTAGGGGCAAGAGCTTGAGGAATATAATTAGTGTGAACTTGGAACATGGAAATTGTAACAAAGTAGTTATACAGGTCATAAAGTGTGTGCTGGCTCACACTTGCGATGTCTCGCACTTGTGATCAAATAACACGCTGGCTCACACTTTGGCAA
>NW_022718195.1:0-540 GCF_011630105.1 Anneissia japonica | reverse complement strand
ATTTCCCAACCCATGGGTATGATATGGACTAGCCCTTAAGGCACCCTCCGGATTCTGCACCCAAGTCCCATGTGGGGCCCATGTGGTTTAACCCATAGCCCAGGTATAACCCATTTGGGGCCCATATGGAACCTTTATTTCCCAACCCATGGGTATGATATAGACTAGCCCTTAAGGCACCCTCTGGATTCTGCACCCAAGCCCCATGTGGGGCCCACATCTTTCAGAGAACCCATATGGGGCCAACATGGTACCCTTATGCATTTGTACATGGGTGGCATACGGGATTCTCACATGGTACCCATATGCAATTGCACATGGGTGGTATATGGGGCCCATTATTTTCTGGCCCATATGGATGTAATATGGGTCTACCCATATGGGGCCCCTCGTATTCTCCACCAAAGGCCCATGTGGAACAAACATGGTACCCATTGCAACTGCACATGGGTGGTATATAGGTGTCCCATATGTAAGGCCCATATTTTCTGGCTCATATGGATGGCATATTGGTTTGCCCATATGGGAGCCTGTATGGTT
>NW_022718194.1:0-815 GCF_011630105.1 Anneissia japonica | reverse complement strand
TCAAAATTTTCCCGGGGGAGGACCTTACTTTCATTTAGGGGTTTTTTGGAAACATTTTGAACCCATCTCTTTTAAATCCTGGATCTGCCCTTGATTCATGAGGTGCCTATATATGGTCATGATGTGATTTCACATGTTTTTTATCAAACAAAATTTGATAATCTGGAACTGTTCTTTATATATTTATGATTAAAATATTCCATAATATAAAAATGTGCCGATATATGGTTTTGAATATCAGATATTTAAATTTGATAAGATTGATATATTGTTAAATACAGATGACCCTTCGTATTAATATTTAGTAGATGTTCATGATTATAAATTCCATTGTTCAATTGCTGAAATAGGTTGAAGAAAGTATGATGAAGATCATTTGTTGGAGTGTGTGCAAAGGGTGGGGCCACTAATTGTGAGTGGTGTGCATTTGTGTGAGGAATTTGCATTTGTGTGAGGGGTTCCTTTTGTGTAAGGAGTGTGCAACTGAGTGAGTGGTGTGTATTTTTTAAGGTGCGTGTATATGTGTGAGGGGCGTGCATATGTGTGAGGGCCGTGTATTTGTGAGGTGTGCCTTTGAGTGAGGGATTTTTATTTAAGTGAGGGTGTGTATTTGTGTGATGGGTGTACATTTAAGTGAGGAGTGTGAATATTTGTGAGGAGTGTGTATTTGAGTGAGGTGTGCATTGAGCGGGGGTTGTGCATTTTTTGTGAGGGGTGAATTTGTATGAGAGGTGTGTATGTGGCTATAGTCTGGGTGTGTGCATATGTTTGATGGTTGTGTTTGTTAATCTTTTCGATAATCATATATTTTATTT
>NW_022718193.1:0-699 GCF_011630105.1 Anneissia japonica | reverse complement strand
GATGTTGACACAAAATATGTAATCACTGCTAACTTTTACAACCTCTAGTGAACGGCGGCCCAGTCTAGTACACAGCCATCTTTCAAATGTTTACCGACGTCGGGCCAACAACGTACTGCGACGATGCGACAAGGTCTATAACCATATCTAATATTTACAACCTATAACCAACGTCAGCCCAACAGTGGTACCCAACGTTCATTTCAAACGTTTACAGACGTCGGGCCAACAAGGTCTTTGACGTTGCGACAACTTCAACGTCATGTTGGCCCGACGTCGGTAAACGTTTGAAAATTTACAACCTCTAACCAACTGTTGTCACCAACCTCCACTAACGTTTACCGACGTCGGGCCAACAAAGTACTGTGACGTTGAGACAACGTCTAGAATCACATCCTAATATTTACAACCTCTAACCAACGTTGGACCAACGGTTGTAACCAACCTCCATTTTAAACGTTTACCGACGTCGGGCCAATAGCGTTCTGTGACGTTGAGAAAACGTTTGTAATCACATCTAATATTTACAACCTCTGGCCAACGTCGGCCCAGCGGCGGTACCCAACGTTTATTTAAAACGCTTACCGACGTCAGGCCAACAAAGTACCGTGACGTTGCGACAACGTTTGTAATAACATCCTAATATTTATAACCTCTTACCAACGTCGGACCAACAGTTGTAACCAACCACCATTTTAA
>NW_022718192.1:0-953 GCF_011630105.1 Anneissia japonica | reverse complement strand
GTTTCCATGCCCATAAGTATTTTCCCAGATATTTGGCACATGGGCCCAATGCGAAATTAATATGAACATCCATGTTCAACTACTCAGGTCTTTGGCATGTCGGCCCCATGTAGATAAATACAGTATGGTCATGCCCATATGTATTTTCCCAGATATTTGGCACATGGGCCCCATGCGGATTAAATGTAGGCATTTCCATATTTATCTGCCCGGGTATTTATCATATGGGGCCCATGTACTTTAAATATGGGCATTCTCATATATATTTGCCTATATATTTGGTATATGAGGTCCATATGGGTAAAACATGGGCAAGGCCCATATGTGATTTCCTAGACGGGTCCCATAAGGGAAAAATATGGGGTAGCCCATAAGACTTTGCCCAGATATTTTGCATATGGGCCCCATGTGGGTTTGTTACCTGGGATATTTATTTCGTAGGAAAGAGGCTGGTACGTGTTAGTATACAAATAGATGGAAATATAAAAGGCTGTGCTAACTTCAATTTTACCGTCTTTCTATTCTAAATACAAGTTCTGTTTTATCATATTCTCAACTTACATAACGTCACAACATTCAACAGAGTTTAATAGATGTCAGTCATTTGTCTGTGTCTCTGTTCCCCTTAGGAATGACAAGCAACTAACATCAGCACATTCAAGCAACACAGAACATCTTTTAACACTGTATTTTGCTCAATTCAAGATTTTTTATTTCTAATATAAAGTGCACAGAAACTTTTAGCCAAATGTGCTTAATCAATATTAAAATTATTCTAATTATCATTAATTATAAATTTTTGTAAAAATATCAAAATGATGATTAGATTGTTATTGTTGTTAAAACTAAGTCATCTTGTTTATTGTGACTTAGTAAGCCATTACAGAAACTTCTGATGATGTCAATCTTCAATTTTGTACTCAAGCTGTCAAGTTTTTTTAAACTAAATTAGA
>NW_022718191.1:0-655 GCF_011630105.1 Anneissia japonica | reverse complement strand
ATTGATAATAATAGGTCAATTTATAAGGTGAAAATAAACAAGGTGTCTAAGCACCAAATAATAATGATGATGATAATAATAATAATAATAATAACAATAACAAAAACAATAACAATGCTAATAATAATAATAACATTGCAGCATTCGTAAAATGTTTGTCACCGGAGCTGGGAACAGTCACAAAAGGGGGGAGGGGGCAGGCCCCCAGTAGAAAAAGTGGGTTGGCCAATGCCCTCCAACCCCTGCTTCCGCTGCCGTTGGTAAGGCGTGAGAGTCTCTAATAACCTCTGCCCCTCCATGATTGGGGCTTAGGTTACATTGTACTAAGGTAGGGCGATTCCATATGTGGCGTACGGGACATTCAGAAACTGTTTTGCAGCCTGATTAATATTTAATATTCAAAAGAAAAATATTTTATCACAATATTTATGTTGTACAATAAGTAACAACACATGATTGCCATTTTAGAAAATTTTGTACAATTTATATGTCTAGGTGCTCAGAAATAGCACTCAAGTTCTTAATTTCGATATTTTTTTTGCATTCACTTTGCTGAGGGCAGAGACCGCGCCTCCGAAATCCTGTCCGCCAATTTGTTAATTTTGCTTTTCAGGGGTGCAACAGTGGTGTGCAAACACATGCTTCGATGACGTCA
>NW_022718190.1:0-688 GCF_011630105.1 Anneissia japonica | reverse complement strand
ATATAAAGCATTTTGTAATAAACACATATCAACTATCAAATATAGCCGATATATCAATACACTAACAGATTTATTTGTATATTTTTATACAGCTGATGTATAGCAAATATAAAAAAGCATTTTGGAAATACGCAAACATCAACTATCAAATATAGCTGATATATCAGAATAGTAAAAGTTATTATATATTTCAATGCAATTGATATCTAGCAGATTTAAAGCATTCTCTGCAACACTAAAATATCAACTATCAAAAATAGCTGATATATCAGTGTCAACAAAGCCATATATTTTCATACAATCGATAGATAGCAGTAATAAAGCATTTAGATAATATACAAATATCGACTATCAAAAATAGCTGCTATCCCGTAGTAAAATGTTTTATAGAATTCTATAGAAAGTCTATAGACATTTATGAGTTTTTATAGACTTCTATAGAAAATTGGATCCAAGAATTATTTCTCTATATAAAACCTATCCATTCTCTATCTATAGAGATAGTTCTATAGAAATATAATTCTATAGAAAATTGATCCAATATTTTTTCTCTATATAAGACCCATCCATTCTCTATAGAGATAATTCTATAGAAATAATAATTCTATAGAAAATTGATCCAGGATTTTTTCTCTATATAAGACCCATCCATTTTCTATAGAGATAGTTCTATAGAAATATAATTCTA
>NW_022718189.1:0-1000 GCF_011630105.1 Anneissia japonica | reverse complement strand
GTCCCCCTGTCCCCCACCGATCGACGCCCATGAGTGACGATGTAGCTTTAAAATACTATTTTTGGGTAAAACAGGCCTACGTACAATTTGTAATTTTTTGATCAAATTGCCACTTAAATTGAAAATGTTGCGTGCCAACAGCCAATTCCTTGTGAGCTAAGAGCTGGTGATGAGGATTCACGTTGTTGCCAGCTTGTAACAAATGATGCCCACGAAAACATAAACTATATTTGAGCAATTTTAATTCGATGGGACCCGACTATAAATAGGCCCAGCTGTAAGTCAAGTGAGTGAACACCACGGTGTTCGTTCAGTAGGCCTATACTCTTAGTCAATATGAGAATTACATATAAATGTGAGGACATTATATAATCAGCTGTAGTCACCTCTGTACAATAAATATGGTACACTGGGGATTATATAAACGTGAGGACATTAATCATTGTACTCAAGTGAAATGAAATAATGCCCTCAGTTCAGTCCTCTATTGTCAATATAGGCTAGTACCCTAGGGATTTTATATAAACGTGAGGACATAATCATCTGTAGGCAATTGAAAGGAAATAATGGCCTCGGTTCCCCTATACGCAAAAATATACAAATTATGATAAACTGGACCGGGATTATAATAAAAGTGTGGTCATTAAGGAAATCACTGTCCCTGTTAGTCCTACAGTCATTATGGTACATTGAGGATCTCAATAGGCAGGCTAAATAAGTAGCCTACGATCAACTTTTTGCATGTACTACAGAACTTCCAAACTTCCGTATCAGGATCTTTAGCCATGGAGGTGGATAATGGGAGATAAAGGACCGTCCCCTCCCATTTTTTTATTTTTTTTTTGGAATTAGTAGACTGCTAGACGATCTTAGATCCTCTGCCATCTCAAAAGAAGTAAGCTTAGAATGGAAAATGTATGTTTTCCAGAGACATGAGAAGCAGACACACAAGACGGTTGGTCACCATTATTTTTTTTCACAGAAAACGGAGTGGGGGGGG
>NW_022718188.1:0-1631 GCF_011630105.1 Anneissia japonica | reverse complement strand
GGCTACCCTGTAGCTTTCAACGAATGAAGTCCTATAAAGGTCATTGTGTAATAAAATGCCTCCGACGGGATTCGAACCTGCGACCTCTCGCTGACAAGGCGAGCGTCATAACCACCAGACCACGAAGGCTTCATGGTTGAACAGGTCCAAATAACCGTCGGGAACATTGTATTACACAATGCTACGCCTCAAGATGGCGTTCGGCCAGATAAATCTGGTAATACGGCTAGAAATACTGTCGTATATTATATATGATATTGAAAGTAGTTAGCCGTTAACACTGTTGAATAAATATAATATAACTCATCAAAGGTACACTGTATATGTACCTTTGATGATTTAGATTTATATTATATTTAATCAACAGTGTTAACGGCTAACTCCTTTCAATATCATATATATATATATAATATAACTTCCGTTGCTGTTGAAATTTGAGCAATTAAAGTAAATTTTAAAAATAAAATATAAGACCTAGGCCTATGTATATTTGCATGCTTAGGTCTTAGGCCTACTATATATTTAGATGACAAGGTTATACAATCGTGTAACTACATGGGGTAATTAATTCATATTTTACGAGAATCAAGAGTGAAGTATTTAATCATAGACGTTTTAATAGGCCTCTTTATGGTACTTTTGACAGACATGTTACTGTCAACACAAGACACTTTACAAGACATAGAATATTTGATTTGTATAACTACAATGGTTTTTCACAGTTCACCAACACGCACACTCCCACATTCTACTAAACAGATAAAAAGGTGTATCCGAGCAGAACCAGTTGAATACTAGTTTTAAACATAAGCCTCCATTTTGTAGCTTTTCAAAGGTAAACAGTCAAGGTAATCTTAATCGGGTATTGTGTAGGTTTGAGGTTTGTGTAGGTGAGGCAGCTGGTGTGGCAAATAAGGGAGAGATTCACAGTATTAAACGGTAACTATATCTTGTCCTGTCTTTACCTTATAAGGTAGGTCCATTTCATTTGTACACCAAGTAGGGCCTAATTTTCTAATTCAGTTATGTTAGGCATAGGTCTATGTACATATAGCATCAATGTTGGTTTTAAAATGCCATTATTATTTTAAAGACGGTCATAGTAAGGCCTATTAGTTATCGTTCATAGATTAGTTAGGCTTGCATGTTTTGGTTACGATTAGTGATAGATCATAAAAGGCTAAGTGGAACTATACAATCCGTTTGGCAAGTACGTATTTTGACGTTCTAACCAATCACAAAATATATAATTAATATAATGAGGAGATTCATTCATAGATTCTTCCATTTTTAAACGTCTTTAAAGTGTCTATATAGGTACCTTATAAGCCAACATGCTTGCTTGCATGCTTATTAACATTATGACCGGTTATCGTACAGTAAATGTTAACAAATGAATATAGGTTTTATAAGCGAGGTTATTCCAGTGCGTGTGGCGAGTGTTATCATTATCATTACTCATCACTATTATTATTATTATTATTATTATTATTATTATTATTATTATTATTATTATCATCATTATTATTATTATTATTAATTTTATTATTATTATTATTATTATTATTAATTTTATTATTATTATTATTAATTTTATTATTATTAATTTTATTATTATTATTATTATTATT
>NW_022718187.1:0-511 GCF_011630105.1 Anneissia japonica | reverse complement strand
CTAGGCCTATATCGCCCTGAGCCTCATCATGATTGAGGCTGAGGTGAGAACATTTTAAGAATTTGAAACTTCTAGATATTAAGGTTAAGGATTTTTTATTATAGTTTTTCAGTATCTCCAGAGACTTCCATATTACTGGTAAATGAAATGTAAATTGATCATTGTGAATGTGACAGATTATTATGGCCGGTAATTGAGTCAAAAATGTAATTTTTTTTGTTAGGTTAGGATTAGGGTTAGTGTTCTGTCTCTTATACAATATTATAAAAAAATTCTATCTTTATATACACGAGTCATTTAAAGATGTGTCCCTTGCAGGCTAATGTCAAAAAATCATAAACAAATAATTTTGAAATAAACTTGCTCATATTGCAATAGCATATAAAATATTAACTTGTGCATAAAAATTATTGAATTTAAAAAATGTGTACCCGGATTTTTAAACAAAAAAATTATAATAAAAATAATAAAACACTTTCAGTGACTGGAAGTGTTTCTAATGGGTAGACAT
>NW_022718186.1:0-1244 GCF_011630105.1 Anneissia japonica | reverse complement strand
GGACTGACTATATCTATTTTCTCTCACTGATATATTTAGTTTAGGACATTCCAATAGACTTGACAAGTGTGGGGTAATATTACCTATCGTTCAAGTGACTCAAGTAACTGCTTTTCGGTCATTGTGTGAAAGTTTAAATTTATATACAGGGAATTTGCTATGTACCAAAACAACTAAAAGTACCATGCTAATAATAATATTATAATTAGGGTTGGGGTTAATGCTCCCAGTATATATATACAAGTTACAGGCTTTTGAGTTTAAGTAGGTCACATATTCAACACATCGATCGTGCATGGGGTTGGAATAGGGGTAGCTGCTTTGCAGGTAATTGCCAGCTGCTATTTATTGGATCTAGAGATGCCATATTTTCCAAATTTGTTCACATTTTATTTATTCACTAAGGCCCACCATAGCGTTCCAGACATCAGGGTACAGGTATGAATTCAATATCCCGACTATATCAGTGGCGGATCCAGGAATTTGAAATAGAGGGGGTCCCATGGAAAGAAGGACTTTCTCAGATGCGGGTCGATACTAGAAAAAAATTTTAGGATATGGGTTTATGTGTGTATTATTACAGTACTACTCATATTGAATTGTTGCGCAATGAAATCAATTTACTAACTGCCATGTTAAAATTAAATTTGGGTTTCAATCCCTATATACAGAAAGATAAAGATAGATTCTAGAATGGACTATGAACTATTATAACACAATTACAAAAAAATATACAAGATTAACCCGTTCATGTTTGAAGCGATCCTGATCACCTAATCTTGCAACAAATAGGCCTACAGTCGTTGAGACAATGAATTCCATCCACGATGGTAACCAGTTGGTCTAGTATTACTCAGAATTAAAATGGTATAGAAAATACTATGAGAAATACAGAGGCGAATTAGGTGGCTTACCCCGAATACAACCGTGGTTGGCTAATGCATACACATACGGTATGTATTATTTTAACCCCTGCTGATGATCCACAACGAAAGTAACAATAGGATATGCGAAATTGATTGAATGAGTCACCCTCTTTTATTTATTGCCGACTGTTTATTGTTTTATATTGGATCTAGAATTTGCCAACTTTTGTAATCAGTTACGTTGATCTTGAGGACAAGACGAAATATTCGTTTCCTGAATAATATTGTGTTCTACATATATATATATATATATTATCATGTTCATATATTTATTTATATATTTATATATTCATATATATATTAATAAGTTCATATATT
>NW_022718185.1:0-543 GCF_011630105.1 Anneissia japonica | reverse complement strand
CAAGCAATCAGGCGATGGTCTGCCAACAGGTGCCTGGATGTAAGCAATTCTTTGATAAAGGGTTTAGAGCCAGTTTTATCTACAGTATGGCTATTTTAGTCCAATCTGTAACCATGGACAGTAAGTAACCTATCTTCCTAGGTGCTTCAAAAACCACTCCAAGAATTACAGATAAGGACTTGAAGGAATTAGATTCAAACTACTGTTCACTTAATAGCTCACTCGACAGCTACAGTAATATTCTAATAGAATCATCGAAGTAAAAAGTATGCATACTGTATCTCAACATAATGCCATAACAAAAAAAATTCCAATGTTTGAAACCATACCAAAACCACTCATGTAATGTTTAAAATAAAATTTTAAAACCTACAATAAAAGTTTTGGAACTGAATGGTGAACTTCGCCAAAATTTAAATCTTATAGTCTAGTCCACTGTCAAAAGTTTTCATAAGCTTGTAAAGGACTTTAAGAAAGCAATTTAAAATGGTTTGATAATGTATGGTATTAATGGAATATCAATGATTTAACTGACACAAATGA
>NW_022718184.1:0-801 GCF_011630105.1 Anneissia japonica | reverse complement strand
GTCTACTCGACGTCCGCGAACGTCCAGTACGCGTACACGAGGTCGGTTGGAGGGTCGCGGACGCTGGTGTGTACTCGACATCCGTCCGTGTACTCGACGTCCGCGTACTTGAGATAGTCGGCAGGACGCAGACGCGAGTGTGTACATGACGTCGGTCGGCGAGTAGGGGACACAAATTTTTTCCAGTTTCAGAAAATGTTTCCAAAGTTGAAATTAGAGACTCGTCTTGTCTGCCTTAACGGCGTACACGACGGCGGTAGTCGAGTCGAGGACACGTCGGTGTACTCGGCATTCGTCCGTGTACTCCACGTCCGTCTATCCACGTCCGTGTACTCGACGTCCGCGTACTCGAGATCGGTCGGCAGGTCGCGGACGCGAGTGTGTACTCGACATTAGTCCGTGTACTCGACGTCCGCGTACTCGAGATCGGTCGGCAGGTCGCGGACGCGAGTGTGTACTCGACATTAGTCCGTGTACTCGACGTCTGTCTACTCGACGTCCGCGCACAGAAAAGTCGAAATTTTCGAAAATTTTTCTAAGTCCAGCTTTTCGAAAATTTTTCTAAGTCCAGCTTTTTGAAAATTTTTTTAAGTCCAGTAAAGTCGAAATTTTTTCTAAGTCCAGCTTTTCGAAAATTTTTTCTAAGTCCAGAAATCTCGACAAATTTTCTAAGTCCAGCTTTTCGAAAATTTTTTTAAGTCCAGCTTTTTGAAAATTTTTCTAAGTCCAGTAAAGTCGAAATTTTTTCGAAGTCCAGATATTCGAAAATTTTTCTAAGTCCAGATTTTCGAAAGTTTTTCT
>NW_022718183.1:0-1607 GCF_011630105.1 Anneissia japonica | reverse complement strand
TTTTTTTTTTTTTTTAATAGTTCCAGGACCATATTACGAGCTTATTCCTCTTTAGTATTCTGTGCTTGTTTGTACTATGCTTGGTTTAATTGTGAAAGTTAAATAACCCATGAAATTTTAAGATAACATAACAATGTTAATAAATAACAACCAGGTGGCTCCTGTGTGCATTTTCTACATATTAAAATAAAAGTGCAGTTGAACCTCAATGTGCAACCACTTCTGGTAGACAATTACTTCTCTCTTAACTGACCACTTAATAAAAGCTGTCTTTTTGTCTCTCAGTCAAATCACCCCATTTGATATTCCCTTGTTAGAGCCCACCAAATGTTAGCCAATGTTTTTTTTACCTCACAGCAAGTGACCAAACCAAAAACACATTGCCCTACAGTAATGATGTGCAGCGTAGGCATAAGAATTGCGCTTTGCACAAGACTTGACTTCGATTATTGTTAGTGTATGAATTTCATGATTCTGACCAACCATAGTCTTTGATGACAACATGCATTTGAGATACGAAAAATGGCAATACTGTTAATACAACAAGGAAATAAGCAAGTTAATATTTACTTGATATTTGAGTCTGGGATATGAGAGTCAGTTATTTTTAGTTACACAGATTTCATTCTATCCCTTTGCAATTTACTATTGATACGTGTACCAGATGCATAATGGACATAATTTTGATAGTTTTGTACAGTAGTTAGTGCAATTTATATTTAAATTTAGGTCTACTTTGACATTATTGCATGCTGTGAATTAGAATTATTGTGCATCATTTTACTTGATTGGTTTTTATTCAGTATAAAACAGCATAACCCCTACAAAAATACTGTTCATAAAAGGATTAAACATCATGATAAAATCTCACAACACTTAAGTAGTTAAAAGTCAGCCTCACAGAAGGTACTGCAACATGTTAAATGAGAACAGAATGAAACAATAAATATAAATAAAGAACAATAATTAGAATGTATTTATATAGTACTTTAGCATTGGCTTTTTGAAGTACTATACAGTACATTAATCAAATGCCTCTTGGTGGACATAATAACATTGAGAGTCTCCAGTATATTATTGCATTTATTATTGTTTTTTTTTTTTCCACATTTTCAGATGTTCCTTTCCCAGACAAATTTCTGCCAACATGCAAGAAAATTCTAGCCAGGCTATTCCGTGTTTTTGTTCATGTGTACATCCACCACTTTGACACACTCACCACAATTGGTGCTGTAAGTATTGCCATTCTGTTACTTCCCAATGGTTTTCAAAATTCCAAATCATGGAGATGAACAATAATTACTTCCTCTTTCTATAACTATTTTTTTTTTTTTTTTTTATTGTTGCATTATTTACTCATGTTTACAAGCTTTGCCACTGCTTCTTTTGATTTGTTTACTTGTTCTGTGCTTGGGTTAGGCAATGATCACGGCTGCTTTTCGGTTGTGAGGTGCCTAAATATGTGGGGTGCAGCGCTTCGTATTTGCAAAGAAAGGCGCTTTACAAATGTTCTGATTGGATTGGATTGGATTATTGGTTAACTGACAAGTGTATAATAATGTGTATGTTTGTTCACTACAGGAAGCACATATCAACACATGTTACAA
>NW_022718182.1:0-624 GCF_011630105.1 Anneissia japonica | reverse complement strand
CGCAGGACTGCGGTCGCTTCCGGTCAGGAAGATTCGAAGTTGATGGTCATGTTTCGTCTGCGCTGAAAGATTCGGAGGTGCAGGCAACGTTTCAAGAACGATTACCATCGCACCAAACACATGGAAGTCGACCACTCCCTTACTATGGAGGACGTGAAGATCTCGACGGACATGGACTCGGAAGAGAGGAGCAAGCAGTACGAGATCGTCGACGAGCACGCGTGGCTCGCGATGTATCCCTTCCTGGAAGATCGGCAGAAAGGAGAGGTGCACAGGGATTTCGTGAACCGAATTCTGCGAGATGCACGCCGAGAACCTGTTCAGGATTAAGATGATAGAGAACGAGCTGGGACTTTGGCGGAAGACGAACCTCGCGGATCAAGCGTGCGCGGATCAGAAGAGGTGGCGACGCGAGATGCTTGAAGAAGGAAGGGCGATGTTCGTCGACGAGGAACGGTTGAGCAACATCGTAGCTCTGTCAACCGCCGTGACCAGAAGGAGGATCGACGAGAACAGGAACGACGCCAACTACCTGACGAACATGAGGAAGAGCGTTGATGAGAACCCGATGGTGAGACTTGCCAGGATGAACGAGTCCGACTACGACCTGGCTGTGCGCAGCAA
>NW_022718181.1:0-676 GCF_011630105.1 Anneissia japonica | reverse complement strand
TTATTGGCAAATTACCTGCTTATTAAAAATAGAAATAGAATTCGGAATAAAAGTGCCTGTACCTCTAGATGTACGAGAACGTGGTACACACAATCTTATGCCAGACTTATTGTAATTAAAAAAATATTGAGAGGGGGATGGTGTGTTTGTTATATTAAAGAGTATCAACGTGTAAGTAAAAGACATCTTTCAATCATTATGCAATCAAATATGGTTTTAATAGGGTTATATCACAGATCGTGGACATAAAGGTCATTTAAGACCGGCAATATTGAAACAGTAATTTGACCAATTTTGCAGAGAGCATTTCACCTAATTCTGCAGCGTGAGTAGTGTTTTCAAGTATTTATTGCAGTGGGAAACAGGATTTACAGAATTTTAACAAGTACAAATTGTGACTAAAAAAAGAAATACAAACTTTTGAAGCCTATGATTTACCATTTCCAATGTGATAAAAGCAATATCTGTGATCTTATATTTTAATTTATAGCCATCATCCTGTTATCAATCAATCATTTATTAGAACATACACCTTTAGATCGGTGGCACTCAAAATCATTTGGTGCGTTCAAAGTGAATTAAAATTCTTAGCTAGAAGTACAAAAAAAAAAAAAAAAAATTACGAAACAAAGCAAGGGAATCTTAAGTAAAAATGAAATAAACACAAGTGAGTAGT
>NW_022718180.1:0-729 GCF_011630105.1 Anneissia japonica | reverse complement strand
CCCCTCTCGAATAATATCATAATATTTTTTAGCAAGTCAATAATCCAATCAATCCTGAGACAGTGGTTGTTGGCATGATTTGAGCTGCAGAGTGGAATACCATTGTTCTTAGTTCAATATTAAAATGAGGATGAAAGCTCCGATCCCTGCACAGACAGTATATCTCCAAAATTTCTCTTATATATTTGTCTAGGCTTAGTCCAACTCCTCTTTTTCTTTTCCGACAACTTGCACCTTTAGCACATTCTCATCCGAGTTTTCAAGAAAACCTGCAATGATCCTGCCATCCTTCTAATCTCAATCGGCCGATGGCCAACAAGCTATCCATTACTCACCACCACTAATTGCATCTGCTATTCTGTTGTTACGTAAATATTCACAGCACTTTTGTCATGAGCCATATTATCTGGAGAATTACAGTATCTTTTCCGCCGTACCACCATTTTTAATGTTCTTATAGAATCATTTTTCATTCAGAAAGTGCATCTTGAATTTAATAAGTTCCCATAAGAACCCCTCGATTTTCATCTTCCACAAGCGCCCCCTCAATTTCCACACTGTTTTCATAAGAGCCCCGTTTGAATAAGCGCCCCTCAGAAAGTGCAAAAAATATTGTATATATTAAAATTAAATATATATTAAATATTGCGCTTATTCATGCTATTTATATATAATATATATATAATATAATATATATATATATAAAATATAATATATATATATATAATA
>NW_022718179.1:0-4278 GCF_011630105.1 Anneissia japonica | reverse complement strand
AATTCTTGCTTATACAGTATTTAAATATTTGAAGATTTAAAAAAATATATATCATTTCTATTACCGAATTTTTCATTGGGGCCATTTTTACCTACCTGTCATATGGGGCCATTTTTTCCGGGGCCATTCTTACCTACATTCACCAAATTACAGCCATTCAAATATGGAATTCACTTCCTTTCTCGGTTCAAAGCACGTGCACTCTAATTACTGTAATTCAAAAGAAATGTAAAGAATATTATAATAAAAGGTTAAGATTAAGTCATGTTTAATTCTTTTTGTTTTATCTTTGAATTCATTATTGTATAATGTTGTTTGATTTATTGGACCACAATGGAAATAAGTTTGCCTTTTTTGGTACTTTATAGTGTTTTTATCCACTAATGGTATTTTGTATTCAGAATAAAGAAATAAAAAAATAAAATGTTCTCTGTACTTTCTACCATATTCTTATGCTAATTTTTAACCATAACACTACGTTTGTTTTGGGATGGCATGCCTCAAATATATCTAATATCAAATATCAATTACTGCCATAACTAACTAAAAATTATGATACAAATCAGCAAGTAAAACCACTTACTGTATACTGGTACTGGCATTGGTATGGGTTATAATGCGCCTCTCTTCCGGTTATAAAGCGCAGTTCTTTTCCCTGGTCAATTGGTCCACATGCTTTAAGTGTTGGTGCTGGTAATTAGCGCAGGAGCATTCAACCGCACCAAGGTGCCCATTTACACTCCTGGGCGGAGAGCATTAATGTGCATAAGTGCCTTGCTCAAAGACACAAGCGAAATGCACAGCTAGGGATTGAAATTCCGACGTGAATGACATGGAATTATGATTTTAAAACATTTAGCATTTTTACTTCACAAACATAAAGGGGATTTACTTATTTATCATGTCGTCATGGAAAATGCGTCAACGTAACATCGTTAGTAAACTTGTGGTATCACTACTTAAATAGATATAGGCCTACTGTACCTATCTGTGTCAAAGACTGTATAAAATATAAAATTCAATTGACTACTATAATAAGGCTTATTTGAAAAATTATGCAGATAATATTGGACACTAGAATATAATACGGGTATTAACAATATGTAAAAAGGAATACAGTATATAGTTTATTGTGGAAATTGTGCAATTTTGAGTTTGTAAAAATGTTGGCCTAATAAGTTTACACAATTCTAATTTTAACAATGTACAGCACATTGTTCTGATAATAAATTTAGCCTCTGATAACCATTGCACTCCTAAAATCGATGGAGTGGTTACTGAAATGGTTACGAAATGTACAATTGCGTTTTTACTCGTCGGTTTTGGTACGGAAGTACGCACCATACTTGGAACAGAGCACAGAGAGACAACATTCATGACATGCATTCATTCGTATTTTTTCTGCCACTCGCTTTGAAAAGGTGGGTTTTAACTATAGAAGATTGGTGAAAAGTAGGGGGGGGGGGAGAAAGAAGTACGGTTGATATGATGTCCACTACTTTGAAATGTGGTGGGAGTTCGTGTTCCCCTATCCCCTACCAACTGACGCTTATGGGCTTACAGGCATTTGAAATAAACTTTCAAGTTACAAATATTTGATTATGACACTTATCTTGGTAGTTTTGTTGAATAATAATAATAATAATAATAATAATAATAATAAAACGAAGATAAAGTATAGTACCTGTCTCTTATACACATCTAGATGTGTATAAGAGACAGGTATAGGCATAAGTGAAAATGGCCACAGGAACAATGAAGTTTAATGCCGTTAATGTTCTTAAAATTTGTATATTTATACATTCTACCCCCTCTTTATTTAAATCATTTTAATAAATTAATTAAGTGTAATAATATTTATATAGTGACTTAAAAAACGATCAGTGAGTAGTAAAATTTGATATAATTTAAATAAGCCTGTAACAATTGTATAAATATACACATTCATGAAGGAATGTAGCATATATATACGTATATTTATACATTTCAATATATTATTATTATTATATTTATTCGGTATCAATATATATAGAAACATAAAACAGTAATTGAAAAATACAAAGAACGCCTATCACAATTTTTATCAAATTTAACAAACATTGTCAAAAGCCACAATAGCATTGCCACAAGACGTAGTGTGTGTATATGTATATATAGAAAAAAATCGAAGATGATAATATCAATGCGAAACGGCAGCATGGCCAAGGTAAACATAAGAAGATGATGTATGAAGATGAACAGGAAACTACGAAAACTACGATGACGATAAAAACGTAATAGTTTAATTCGGATCAGGAAAACACGCTAAAAAATTGGTAGGCCTATGTTTAGTTTCTGTTTTGGTTAAATTATCATGATAAAAACGGATTATGGTGTATTTAAATATATTTTTCTTGTGTTTCAGCCTGATCCGGTACTAAAGAGAATGCGAGATATTGAATCAGAGGAGGATAACGACGAGTTCAGGATACATCGATTCGATTTATTGATTCGCTTTCTTTCCTACCCATGCCTCTATCAAAATTACCTAAAACATTAAGGTATCAATAGATTAAAGAAGGGTTACTTTCCCCAAAGGTTCAATACTATAAAACATTAAGATTATGTGAGATCTTACCCTAACGTATATCTATGTACGATCCCGATAAGATGCCAGAATCGGCTGGGGGTGATCTTCTGGCTTGGTAGGCCTACAAACAGAAACAAAACGAAGTATTTAACTTGAAACAGGAACTCGTATAGATCACTGCATAAGTCATGTAGATATTTTAAGAAAGTGTTGCCTAACGTTTAGAAATATGTTATGGTACTCAACGACGGTAAGAATAAAAAATGGTGTTGATCCATTCTCCAATAGTTCAATTACTATTGCCTCAGCATGCAATCATGTGTTTGCTAGGAATTTCCTGAAACCAAACACTATAGCTATTTTCCCCCTTCGGGTTTTCCAGAATATAGATAATCATTCATTTGTTAGTATGGAGTGGTTAAGTTACGAATCTAAACGAAGGGGAATACATATTAATCACGCACGAAAACGGGGGTGAGCAACAATTTGAACCGTGCAGAGAAAAGAATCCCTTTACGGATGTACGTATGTCGGATTCATATCTAAAGACGGTACAAACATCTGAGTTTCTAAAGGAATATTTTCCCGAGTTTGAGTACGTAGAAGTGTGGGAGCATGAATGGAAGGAAATTAAGAGATCGTCAACTCCACATTGAGAAGCGAGACATTTTTAATGTTCCTTTCATTCACCCCACCCTTAATCCGCGAGACGCTTTCCTTGGGGGAATGACTAATGTCCGGCGACTATTTTACGAAGAAATTCATTACGTAGATTACACTAGCCTATATCTCTACTGTAATAAATATGGAACTTACCCTGTAGAACATCCGGAATTGTTGGCATCTAAAAATATGTCAACAGATATAATTGATTATTTCGGCCTAATTAAGTGTGCAGTAGACCCGCCTAAAATTTGCTACACCTTGTTCTTCCGTATACTTTCAACTTACGTTGAAAATCCGTGTCAGGATTTCTCATATACGCATACTAGTGACAAAAGGGTTTTAACTGGTACATGGGTTACCACTGGAGAAAGCAGTTGATGGGGTACAAGATTACCAAAGTAAATGTAGCTTAGCACTTCCCCCAAAGAAGTGAATATAACCCTACTAACCCCGTCAGCTTATTTATTTACTGAATATATCAACACGTTTTTAAAGTTGAAACAAGAGGCTTTAGGATGGCCCGAATGGTGCGTTTACGATGTTGAAAAAGAGCAATACATTGAAGATTATGAAAAAAACGAGGGTACTAAATTAAGTAAAGTAGACATTGCCTATAACGCAGGGCTTCGCTCACTTGCTAAATTAATGCCTAATTTATTCTGGGGGAAATTTGGACAGAGGGAGAACCAAACGAAGATAAAGTATAGTACATAAATTTATAACGTGCTTTGTGTCTGGTGGTCCTAAAAAGTATGCGTATAAGCTGCACTCGGGAAAGACGTTGTGTTAATTATTGATGATTATAAAACTGAACTGTATGGATATGTCTGGTAATACTATGTTGATAAAATGTTGTACCTGATCCCTTAGGAAAATGCCACAGTGTGTACACAGTGTGTTCACATAGATTTCACATAGTTGACACTGTGTTCACTACGTGTTCACACTGTGTTTGTAAATTTCACATAATGAACACCTTGTCACCACACTGTGGATTTACAGGGAACACAGAGTGAAAAAAAATCACAGTGTGTTATGTTATA
>NW_022718178.1:0-513 GCF_011630105.1 Anneissia japonica | reverse complement strand
CACTATTTATAGAGAAACATGAATGTGTGTATACATTATAAATGTATTATGAATTTAATTCCTGATCTGTATATACGAATATATAACTTAACATTTGTGGTAACGGTAAGAAGGAAGATTATTGAAAAATATCAAATTTTCTGAAAACAATTCTTGAATAAGAATATATTTTTTTTATATAAAAGTTAAAGAAGAATTTTTTCCCCCTATTTTTTACTTTCCCTATGATCAAATGTACTACTGAATGAACACTGCAAGCCTTTATAGGGTTATGTAAACAGTTTGTTTTGAGGTTTTAGGCTATGTGATTTACGGTATAATTAAAATTCCATTGAAATGCAAATGACCTCATTAGTCAGACCATGAAAAATGGTCAGACACATCAAGGACATTTGCTAAATAATAAGTGAACACTCGGCAAACGCCAAGTGTTCAATAAATGGCCAAAGAAAATAGGCATTGGTTTTTTCGTTATATATTTATATATTATTTTATATATTATATAAAAAATTA
>NW_022718177.1:0-800 GCF_011630105.1 Anneissia japonica | reverse complement strand
CAGCCTAACCAATTGCCATTTCGAAATCGTATTAAGTGAGCATTAACTTTGGGTTAATGTTGAATATACAGTACCCTAATTTTACGCGTGCGCTCATTAACGCGCGCGCACGCGTACGTCAAACTTTTAAAATGCTCAAAATCACTTTTTGACTAAATAAGAGCACGTTTTTGGTAATTTTGAGCATTTCAGATTTTTTTTGAAATTTTCCACTACGCGCGCGCATTTTTATGTGCGCAGCACGTACGAAAGCTAAAAATTACGTTATTTTACACGTTTTGGGTTCCTGACATTGTTTTCACAAATTTGCATTCTTTTCGGTTATCTTTTGGCCAATAGCAATGCCGTACGTGCGCATCAAACATAGGTATCTCTGTGCGTATTTGTGCCGCTATACAGTGAAATTATGCTAAAATCAGACCTATTTTTAATCAGTTATAGCTCCTTAAGTTGAAAGGTGACCCCCAATTTTTATTACATATTCTGAAAGCGCATGAGTTGTAAATACGATTTTTGACTTCATAATGGCTGATCGGACATTGTGACGTCATCATATTGACATTTGAATTCAAAGAAAGTGAATTATAGCTATGACGTCATTTTTGAAAATACGCATTTGAGCGTATTTCGCTTATCCTTGGTCGATCGTCTTCCAACTTTGAGTATGTTATAGCTGAGACAATTCTCTTTCATATAATTGACATCTTTTTACATTTTGATGACGTCATTATGGTCAAAAAATTGTTTTTTCTGACCCCCTCATTTCTCTCTCTTTAAAACGTTGATGAGCCCATATCATC
>NW_022718176.1:0-568 GCF_011630105.1 Anneissia japonica | reverse complement strand
GTGTCCATTTATGTTTTATTTTGGTGACGTCATCATGGTCAAAAAGAAGGCTTTTTTGGAGCCTTCTCATCTTTCTTTCTTGAAAGATGTAAACACATTGAAAATTGAGGGCGGCAGACTGTATTTCGACACTATCAGACCGATAGTTTGTTTACTGTAAAGGCAAAATTCGTGTGGCAACAGGGGGTTTGAAATTAAACTTGGCAAGGTTTCAATTCATGTGCCATTACCGTCGTCAGGCACGTCGTATAAGCTATTCGTACTTGTGCGTTAAAATTTTAAAATTGTTAATATCACTTTTCAGATAATTTAAAGCACGTTTCAGGCCATTTTGAATATTCCAAAACTTTCCAAAATTTACGAGCCGTACGCTCATTTCCACGCCCACAGCACGTACTGAAGCTGGAAATTACGTTTCGGTTACATGTGTTGGGTTTGTAACACTGTTTTCATACTACCGTGCGCACGGACGTTAAGACGTATGTGTACACATTCGTAAGTCTTTAAAATGCTCAAAATTACTCTTTTTCTTTAAAATTCCTTTTAAAATACTCAAAATTACTCTTTA
>NW_022718175.1:0-5219 GCF_011630105.1 Anneissia japonica | reverse complement strand
TGTGCGCTATAAGCTTAAGTATCATGCATATATTTATATATTTTAAACCCCTCAAGGATAAATGGTATCGCCCATACATGCCCTGCGCCTATTATCGGGTATACCGTGCAGGCAAGTTTAAGTCACGTACTGTATATGTATTTGTGTATATTATATAGTTCATTTGTTGATAGACAGCCTTTCTGAATAATTATGTTGACTGGGACACACATATGAAGATAGGCTGAAAACGCTTAACATATTCAGCATAGAAGATATTTTTAAGTGTCATCGGCTTGTTCTTGGTTTCAAAGTTCTTCATAATGTGTGTCCCCCAACATTAACAGAGTTTGTTCATAAGAGTGAGCGTTGTGAGGGTAGGCTTATTCATTTTTCTTAATTCTGCTTTTGTGTCCTTTCCCAGGCTCCGGGAAGAACTACCTCCTCTACTTCAAAACTGTGTTAATGTTTCCTGTTTTAAGAATAATTTAATTAAGCATTTTATTTCATTTTATGTTTCTGATTAGTTCTGATTGTTTTTGTGCATTTCATTTTATATGAAGGATAGGGAGCAAATATTGTTCGGGCTTTCGCCCATTCCCTATCCGGGCAATGCATGATGTTTTTCCTCTCTACGCTTTTTGCCAAATAAATATTATTATTGTTCTGTAAAGTTTGTAATTTCTTCTCGAATTTATGTATATTTATTTTAAACATACCCCTTAGGCACAAAATAAATTCGCAAGCCTATCTCGCAAACCTGTTTTTTTGGACACAGGATTCTCACTATAATCACCTGCCCCCTCCCCCGCACTCTCAGCTTTTCTATATACATTATTCTTGAGAAACGATTATATTAAAAGTACGTAGGCCTAACAATTTTATGGTACTTATGCAGTTGAATACAGTACCACTGTTCGAGGTATCCATTGTAAAAATAAATTTGTTTATTTCTTGCAAACACATAAAAATTAAAAATTGCAAACCATATATTAATATATGTACATTTCATGTTCATTTTTAAAAATTAAATAATCATTATCATGTCATATTTTAAGTTTTTTGTTCATAAATTATTCCATTCCATCACTATATTTTCAATACTTGTTCTGCTTTAAGTTTTGGTACACCTAATAATTCGGCTGAAAATAATAAAATATTAAAACTAATTAATATATCATTATTTTGTTGAAAAATTAATGTATAGAATATAAAAACAATAACGTACTCCTTATCATTAAACCTAACCATGTAAAAAGTAGGTCTATGCCTCACTTAATAGTAAATTTCATGCAAAAAGCAGTAATGACATCACCACCTGCCAAACCACCATTTTAAAGTCAGATTTTTTTCTAAGACGCATAGGCACCACTTATCTTCGAGTACCAGGAGTACGAACACATGTTTACGCACCTGTAACACCAGGTTTCATCATAATGAATCATTATGAAACTGTTTAAATCTTGCTTAAAAATCCTCTAAAATTATAAGACATTATAAATGATACTTTCAAATGTGCACTCACAAACAAAAAATTATCGGGTTTTTTTTCCTGAAATATAGGCTGCAAAATCCCAGTCCAACAGAGCATCCAAAGAACAATGGTTCAACTATGAACTGCGCATAGGGTTTTAATACTGGAGCAACCTTGGACTCTAGTTTTGTAGTTTATGTCCTCACCACCATGGGCGTCGATCCTTTGTGAAAAGTGGGGGGGGGGGACAAATTGCAATATAAGGAAGTCCTGGTTGGGGGACAGGGGGCCACCTAGGGCCCCCGGGGGGTCCAGGTGGCGAAGCCCCCGGAAGCTCTGGCGTCTATGGCCTTTTATATGTCGTATGTAATTGATTTTAAGGAATTAACATTTATTTCCACACTACATTTTCAAATACAGTGGCGGATCCAGATGGCAGAAATTCGAAAAAGGGGAGGCGGCCCTTTGCAGGACTTTTAGAGATGGAGTGTATACCACCTCAGCCCCACCATGGTTGGGGCTGAGGTAAGAAAATTTTATGATTATGGCACCTCTAGTTTGCCGGAAATGGCACTCTCAGACCAGGGAACAGTTAAATTAGTAGGCCTAATTTAACTGTTCCCTGCTCAGACTTAATTTAAATATAATTTTCCTTTTTCTCCACTTTTAAATTTTGAAAAAAATAGGGAGGGTGGGCCGGCTGGTCCCCTTGAATCTGCCATAGAAATACTTATTATTTTTTTCAATTTATCCTGATAATCATAATCATGGCCCTTACATATTTCGTGCAAAATAACATTCATAAAAATAATGATTTATTATCTACTGATCTTGTGACGTATTCGAACCATGACAAGCAAATGATAAACCTTGTTCCTTCGTGGAAAAACAGTCACTCCAATTCTATAGTCCAGTTGATCTCAACTCATCGCAATAGGGGGCCAAAATTGTTCAAGGAATACATTTGAAGGCCCAGGAAAAGAGGTGTACTGTGACGTGTAGCGCCATCGGAGCGCCGCAGGTGCGAGCCGAGGGAGGGTTTGGGAGGGGGTGGCCCCCTTCATGAATTAGAAGTTGTTTGAAAATAATAAGCTGATGGATGCTCATACAGGACATCTTGGCCTAAGAAAGTTACCCTTGTGTTTGGTAATGCAAAAGTCAAAACGTTATAGGCCTATATATCACACAATAGGTCATCGGTAATATTTCTTTGCTGTTTGCCCTGATAGTTTTTCTGATTTGATTGATTAAATCGCTACAATTTGTGGGGAATACATAGACCTAGTCGGCAAAACAGAATGCAAAATTATTAAGGTTAGAAATCTAGGCCCAAATTTTCATTTGCTACAACTTTTCATTTTGTTGGTCAATTTTCATGAATTAAATTGTCACTAGTTTTTAGAATGCAAAATTATTAAGAATAATAAATAGTCTCTTTGTACAGTACTTTTAAAATCAATCAAGAGAGGTTTTTCCTTTTCTCCTCTTTTTGAATTTCACTTTTGTGCAAGTAGTATTGCGACTACACTATTGTGAGTAGAAATACTGCCGTCTAACTTAAGATCAAACTGGACTAAGAAGATGCACACAAAACATTAGTTAGCATTTTTATTTCACAAACGTAAAAAGTGATTTACTTACTTAAATAAGTTGAAATACACAAAACTATCCGTGTCAAAGGCTGTATAAAATAATTGTTATAATAAATTTAGCCTCTGATAACCGTTGCACCCATAAAAAATCGATGGAGTGTTTACTGAGATGGTTACGAAATGTACAAATAATTGCATTTTTACTCAACACTGGTCTGGAAATACACCGCACTTGGAACGAGCACAAGTGAATAGACAAAATTCATGACAGGCATTCGTAATTGTTGTTGTTCTTTCCGCAGCGTGACGGAATGGAATTGAGGGCGCGCTACTTAATTTATATCTTAGAAACCACAGTGTAGTAAGCTTTAAAACTGTCTCAACTTTAGAGGTATAGACTTTAAAACGACCTCAGCTGTTGATCTCACCATGTGCATTAGACTAGGCCTACCTCATCTGTAGATGTCACTGTGTGAGCTTAACTCACGATGTGTTTGTTATGTTTTAACGCCAGGCTCCAGAGGAAAAACAAATGATATGTTAAGGTTGTGCTGCGGTCGGAAACTCGTGGATCATAACCCAGGTTGGGTCACGAAGGTTTTTTGAAGGGTCGTCGTGGAATACCAGGATTTTTAAAAGAATATATAATTGTTTGAAACAAACATTTTTATAAACAAGATAGATTTCTGTGAAAACAGAGCAGATCACATTGATCCTAACCAAATGATATAACTCTTTTTTCTTTTCTTTTTTTTACATACTGCTTTACTTTTCTTTGTGTTTGCTATGAGTTTTGTTTTATAAATGAATACCAACAACTTCAACTGCAAGATAATTTCATAATCAAGAATATATGCGATATTGCTAAAAATCTACCTTCCACCTTCTTTCTACATTCATGTTTGTATTAATCGTTTGGTTTATTTTCTGCCCAGAGATAAAGTAAAAATAATTCAATTCAGCTAATAACATATCAAGAAAAATATTTCAACACTACTGCCAAACCAGGGACACTTTCAGGACCAAAAAAAAAATGTCCTCTTAAAGGGGGTTCCCCCTGAATAAAGATTGGGGGAAGTTTAAAGATATAATTTTCTTCATTTCATGGCTGAAAAAGTGTCCTCTTTACCTTAGTAGTGATGTCCTAAAAGAGAGGTTCTACTATAAGAGTGCCATTTCTAGGCTTTTTCATAGAGTTGGCTTATTGAAAGTATAAATAAATAAAGTCCAATTAAGGATTTTTTTTTTTTTTTTTTTTTTTTAATGGGTAGTGGAAAGGTGTGGGAATGCTTTTTTGGCCTAAGAGGTGAAAGGTTGCCAACCAAAGAGTATATTTTTTCTAATAAAAAAGATGAGTGTTTATTTCATTAGTAATAATACTTTATTGATACTTCAAACATCTTGATAAAACAACATTACACAAAAGCAAGTTGCCTGTACATGTTACACTAAGTCCCAGAGACTGAAGTTTATTCCTTTTTTTTCTTTTTGTGTCTTAGAAAAATCAGTGGTGCAACATAACAATTTTTTTCCTCCACAGCCTGGCTTCAAATCTTGGCTGGATCTCATGTTTGTTCAAAATCTTTGAATAATCAACTTGTTCATTTAAGCAAATCCTGAGACTGTGCTCCTAAATATAATGATAAATAGTAATATATAATGATAAATAATATGATAAATTAACTGGCTTTTTAAAATTTTATAGGTTTTATGTCAGACGAAGAAATGGACTCATCGGATGTAAGTGTTTATTTATTTATATATTTGTATTTAAATGCAGTTTTCAGCCACCAGCTTTGACTCACCACTCTAAAGCCCTATCCAGACTCCAACTTTATATGAGAAAAACATGTGACATGCCTAGTCATGATGACATCACTTCATGACCATATTTAGAATATGAAAACTAATTGCACCTACTGTATACCTCCAAAAAAAATGCAGGAAAATGTGTTTTGATGGTTTTCTGTACAATCAATTGTGGGGAAGAAGATATCAAGATATACGGTGTGAGTTTGCATCAGGAAAATTACATAGTGATGTTTTATGCTACCTGAATTCATACCGAATAGGGAATAGCCCTTCAAGTACCTACCTCCACAGTGTCACAATCCCATAAGCCACAGAGGAAAAGAGAAAAATAATTAATGAACCAAAATTAACAAACTGTTCAA
>NW_022718174.1:0-1278 GCF_011630105.1 Anneissia japonica | reverse complement strand
TAAGATTTTAGAGGTAGTAAATTGCATTTCCCGTCTTCTGTCGACTGTCATACCGTAGTTTTTTTAAGCCGAAGTCGACCGTGCTGTACTGAATGTGTATTGTATTACTTATCTAGGCCTACATATGCATAGTAGGAAGGGCAAGAAGTAATGTTCATCGACTTTGAATGAGACAGGAAATTCCTGTAAATATATAATATATTTTTATTCTATTTTTTTCCCCTTTTTTTTCTTTTCTATAATTAAAAAAATGTACATTTTAAAAGAAAACTGAGGCTGAATTACTTTTAAAAAAAAAAGAACACATTGAGGCTGATGTAAAATTTGTTTTTATTTGCATGCAATGTAAATAAATAACATTAATCAGTATTTCTTGCCATGCCTGTTGATTTTTGTTTAACTGCTTGAAGACAATTGGTAATAAGGACTGAATTTATGAATAAAAGTAAAGCAATTGATGATTCCAATAAGGTGGAACAAATACATTTTTAATATACCTCAGTTCAGCCAGTTGCATCCCATCAGCACTTTCATTATCCCTCTGATCACTCACTGGGTATATACATTTAACTACACAACAGTAAACACAAGGTTAAAAAAAATTTATGACAAAAATCTGAACTTTTATATGAATATTATTGAAACACTCTAGTACATCATATACCTACACAGAACTGCTTTAAACATAGCTGAATATAGAGTTCAATCCAATCCACTTATAAACATGTGTTAAATATTACAATTATATAATATTATCAATGTAACCAACCAGCATAAACAAAAAAGAAATTAGAAATAATGAAAGTTTTATTGTATTCATTATCATTTATCAGCAAGTACTGTTCTGTTATTTTCTTCTTTTCATATTGCATTGTAAAGTACAATACAATGCAATTCAAAAAGTCAATGCAAATTTTTATGAAGAAAATAAATGTGTTGTTGATATATGTTCATACAAGGAAAAACCTTAATAATATCTGGTAATATTTCTCAACACAGTGTATGATATGATTTTATATCAAATAGATAACAACATTCATATAAACAGTATACAGTTCCAATCTGATAGGACTACAGTACTTTCAATTGATTCCTGTTTCTATCCATGACCTATAATATGGCCTGAATTGCCACCAGATCCTTATCCCTCATGTAGTGACAAGGCTTCATCCTGATTTGCAGTAGCAGCCTCAAGTAATTCCACCACTCAATGTTTACATCTTACTAATTTCTCAATGGTGTTTGCTCTATTAAAAGTACTTAATATATTAATGTCTT
>NW_022718173.1:0-1593 GCF_011630105.1 Anneissia japonica | reverse complement strand
CTTTCTGGCTCTTTGTTATTTGGCTGCTTGTTAACATGTTTTTGCTTATTTGCTGTTTATCATGTTGAAGGGGGTTTAATCTAAGCGGTTCCTTTATTCTATGTCATTGTTTATTTCCATCTTTGTTATTACCGACTGAGATCTGTATTCCCACACTGATATTAGCTTCGTTATTATTACAGTGACCAATTAATTTATTATTATTATTATTATTATTATTATTATTATTATTATTATTATTATTATTATTATTATTAATTATTATTATTATTATTATTATTATTATTATTATTATTATTAGCATATATTATTAGTATATAGCAAGCAAGAGAAACGTTTTATTTTTTTATTTTTTGTATAGTCTTCTGTGTACCTACAGTACCTATGTTGACGGGTTTTTTTTGTTTTTTGTTTTTTTCCCCTTTTTTTGTGCATGTTAGGATTGTATATGTTATTGTCATTTTCTTTCTATAACCCTAATATGTTCATCTGTTTTTGGATTTTTTTTTTCTATTTGTAGCAAACTTTACATTGTTGTCACAGTAAATCATTGAATATAGCTTGCTATCAATTAATCATGTCCCAATGTCTAGTTGTGGGAATGGTCAACAAACAATTATTAAAGTATTCACAAATAACTTTAGAAGGCTGTTTAATTGAAATAATGTTTATCTACTTTCACTCAATAGACTTTTTGAAATTTAGCAAGATCTACATTATGGTTTTCTGCATTTTCATTTCCGTGTTGATAGGCGGCCCAGTGTAAAACAGGCACACATCTGGTTACCCTCCAAAAACAACAGTTATTAGTCAGGAAATAACAATCATAATTAGGAAAAGTTAACTGTAAAGTATTAATTTTTTTCCTAGTAAAATTTTAATAACTTAATACATGAAAATATTGTAACAATTGTGATTTATTAGTCAGTCAGTTATGGGTACTCAGTGCTACAATATTTTTTTCTAATTACATCATATGCTTTATAATTATTTGGGTGATTCCATGGTAACCGACGTTACAATTCATGTATATACACATCTCATGTCCAAGAGGGAAGGAAAAATAGGCTATAGTTAGGGTGAAAAACCCAGTTTTTTGGCCAAAGTGGCAAACACTTATTTACAATGGTTTTTTGAGTAGAAACTATCTAAGAGGGTTTCAAGAGCGACCAAAAAAAAGTTGGAACAATTTTTCCCATGGGAAAAAGAGTTATGATCTTTTATATAAAGGTCAATCTATTTTCAGTAACAAACACTGAAACTGTAGGGGTAGTCGGTTCTATCCCACATATGACCCAAAAAACAATTGCAAGAAAACTTTTGTTCGGATGTTTTCTGTAGCATAAGGTCTAGAAAAGATGAATATGTATATTTTAGCCAAAAATTGCACAAGCATCAAGTGATTTTTCCAAAGTGGCGACAAAAACTTTAAAATAGCCATAAATTAAGTTCTTTTTGTCTCGGGAGTATTTTTTTTTTCTTAACTGAAACCAAAATTCATCTGATAATGATTAAATAATAATTTTACAAAATTGAATAATTCCAAAAGTCATCCAAAATGGCTGCTATATTCATTTTTCATATCCGTAACCC
>NW_022718172.1:0-674 GCF_011630105.1 Anneissia japonica | reverse complement strand
ATCACATAAAATAACGCAAAGATTTACTATATTCATGGTTTAAATTAAGCATGTAAATATATCTCCTAAAAGCTGTCGGTTAGCCATCAAACCTTGGCCGGTTGAGTTTACCGGGCCCCGACTCTGGTCATTTGGGTCTGCGGCAGCTATTAATGTCTACACTATCTTGATTTTACTAAACCTATTGATGAAAATCAAAGCACAGTTTCCCCAGTGGCCGGGCGGAATGCCAGGGCCCTAGGCACGAGGGGCCCCGACATTGTAGTTTAAAAAAAATATAAATCAATATAAACTATAATACCATAGTTTTCATCCAATGGGGCCCCAACAGTTTAAAAAATAAAAACTGGGTTCTGATGTTTGAAATTTGTTTCTGATTTTGTGATCAACCTACTTTGCATTGCATACTAGTATGCGTTATTAAAACATGTTTTGTTTCTCACTAAAATATTCTCTTTATTTATTTACACCTACATTGAGTGCATAGGCCAACTGAGGCATATACTAGTTACGAAAGTTGGCCTATTATAATTTGTTTTTGTTTTTTTTAGATTCATTAACATTTATTGCATAATGGTCAAAGAAAATTACAATAATTACAATAATAGTTACTATGAAATACATAATAAACTTTTGTTATGTTTGATATAAATAATAACAAGATCATTACTGGG
>NW_022718171.1:0-772 GCF_011630105.1 Anneissia japonica | reverse complement strand
CGAAAGATTTATGCGTGATGCAGAGAAACAAGAGTGACGTTGAAAGCACGAGGACAGTATTATAAAACATTAGTCACCGCAACGGGTAAGTGTCAAATATTTATAAAACACAATAACCAAAACATGACTTTAAACCCAACAGATAGATAGGCCTATTAAAAAAAGTTTAAATAGTTGTACTGTTGTAATAATAGCTGTGAAGTAATAATTAAATAAATAAAATCTTTATATTTAACTGTTATGTAGGCCTATTACAATGCAAGTTCCCTTCCTACTGTAAAGAAAATGGAATTTATTTAAAGATATTCACATTTGCTTTTGTAAGAACCATTAAAAGTTTGCAAGGCTCCGTGTTCTTATTTTGGTTTTAATTCTACACACTTTTCTTTTATATAAAAAAAAAACACATTATTATTATACAGCAGTATATTACTTTACTCTATTATAAAGGTTACATAATCATACCTTCAGCAAAATAGTGATCAGATAAGATTTAATGGCTTTTCTAGGTACCATGGAAGAATTTGTTTATAATACCTCCATGGGTAAACATATAATTAAAACACTTAGGCCCTATATAAAAAAATCAGATCATTTGTTTTTCTTCTAATTTTAGGAGAAATAATAGGAGTTTGGCAAGTGCAACAGGTTTCAGGGCCGTTGAAACAATTGAAGGAAAACGATCTTAACTAAAACTAGCAAAAGCTTATAAATACATCCAGTACATTAGTACTGTCCGCACGTGCGTGCATGCATACACATAATATCATAG
>NW_022718170.1:0-1561 GCF_011630105.1 Anneissia japonica | reverse complement strand
AGTACCGACCAAACAAATTCATTGGAAACAGTGGTCTGTTAGGCAGATGGATATTTAGACTGGAAGAAAACACTGAGACAACTGTTAATCCACTTCAGAGATGTACTGACTGGTATAAAAGGGAGCCCGCTGCAGACACTTGGGTTTGGCAGCGTCTAACGACGTGTCCGTGTACTTTCTGGCAAGCACGTGTAGACGGCCGTTTTACGTGGGCCCCATCAATTTCATTGTATAACTTTGGAAGGGGACGCGGCAATGACGTTGATTCATTTCTGACTGCTAATAATTACGACCCAGATTACCTACAAAGAGTACTCTCTTCAACAGGTTAGTGTAAGAATATCAAAATCATGTAGCCCTATGCTCTTTGAACATGAATAATCATCTTTAAAAAAAAACAAAAACAAAAAGCAATATAGTTGCCTTACTGATGTATATTTCATTACTAATAATGGCAAAAAACGTTCAACTTCATATCTAATCCTCCCTCTTTAATTTTTGTTGCTAAGGTCTAATTAAAAGACAACTATAAGGTACCTAAACGGTGTTAAACAAGGTGCCTATTCATGATCCTGTCTCTGTTAACAAGATTACGCAAGAACTAAGAATATGGATCATAATAAAATATAGTACATTGGTATCTGATATGTAAGAAAGAGGTGATTACATTTTAGGGAGAAAAGGCCAAATCCAAATTCGAGATCACATAAATTCTATTTTTACCCTCGAATGTAAAAGAAAATAATGGAATCGGCCATCTATCCCGGTCCGCGTTTTGTTAGGAATTCAAGAAGCATCATTACTAGTATTTAGTATTATTTTTATTATTGTTGTAGTAATAATAATATAACCATACAATTAAATTTCAATAGCATCTTTTAAATTCTGTTTACTAATAGTATTGCCAGTGACATGTTTTCAATCCGTCATTCCTCGTAACAACGCTGGCGTAAGATGTTGCTACTACGGCAATCAATTGCTTGAAGGGTATTTCGAAGTTCTAGCTAGCAGTTTTGCTCTACGGACACAATTTCAATTCGGAAGATGGGGAATTATACAGAATTACTACGAGTACCTGCGTAAGTGAAATAGTTTCTACCCTTTAACTGACTTAATATTGTTTTTTTACAAGGTATGCATTAAAGACACTACCTTTTTGTCTTTTTGCACATCTCCAAAGAAGTTTACATTCTTTCAAAACTGATCATATTGGCGTCTCCATTCCTGGTGTTTGAGGTTCTCAAATGGGTTTTGTTCCTCATTTCATGATTTGCTTAATTAAAAAATAAAATAAAAGGAATGCATTCTGTATTAAAAATATTTGTTTGAATACTTGGATTTAAACAACACATTCTAGGGGAGAAATGAAGTTTATTTAACAGGTTGATTAAGTGAACTGTACTGACCATTCAATGTAAAAACACATGTTTATAATATTTATATTTTGAAGGATATGTACAATTTAGTTATTGTAGATTCTAAAAAAGTAATAATTCTTTATAAAATTAACAAATTTTATTGTGATTGAAAAACCAGGATTTTAACAATACAAGCCATACTA
>NW_022718169.1:0-690 GCF_011630105.1 Anneissia japonica | reverse complement strand
ATTTCAAGACATCTAGATACGCCCCTGACTTACATGGCCAGGCCAGATGAATGAAAATACTCAATCGATGTGCCACCAAATCGTAACCAGCCTTCACCATGCCCCCATGATATCACCATGGACGCAACTGCCAAAAAACTATTTTTGGCAGCGAAGGGACGCTACCAATAAACAATCAACAAACTACAGGGTTTCTGGGTTGATTTGCTAGGTACTACATGGGTCAACTATTTTTTACTTAGGGGTTAATTGGTAAAAATCGCACACAAATCATACGACGTCACTGACAACGACGGGGACGGCAACTGGATTTTGAGATTAGTTTTCCGAATAAAGTTATACTAAATAACTTCTAATGACGAACTATTGTCTTCAGTTGTCTTTGATGGTCATTCAACTGTCATTTTATCTATTTTTTCGGTGATATTACCATTCTCAATAATCTATAAAACACCCACATAACAACGTCACGTTAGATCGATCGGTGGGGACGCCGTGGTGACGCTAGTAGGGTCAATTTTCGTCGGAAGGTATCAAGATGATAAACAGTTTCATTGGACTAAATTCTTGCTTATGTTAACCAAATGCTTACCTACGATTATACTAACACTGGTTTCAAATCACGGTCAAGAAGTTAAAAATCACCTAAAATCACCTTATTTTGCAAATTAGCGCCCCTCAACCGATCAT
>NW_022718168.1:0-612 GCF_011630105.1 Anneissia japonica | reverse complement strand
TGGCGCTTTACTACGACGGCCATCTTGGATGGTACACATACATAACTCTGCATTGCTGCGCCATCAGTGCAAGGTAAAAATGAAGCAAGCAACAGATAATATACGGACAAGTAAAAACATTTGCGGACAACCAAAGTTTCCGTCTAGGTTGTCCACTGGACAACTTTAAGTTATTCCTTATTTCGAACACTGTTACAGTATGTAGCGCATCACACCAGAGTCCCAAAGTGCGAAGCATGGACTGTACAGTAAATTTCTTACCTCATGGTCACTTCGTACCGAGTAAACTAGTGCCAGCTACTCTAGTCTGTCCACAACAGGGGCTGTTTTGACCGAATGTAGGACATAAACCACCCAGGACGAAAACCACCCAGGACAAAATCCACCTGGACGAAAACCACCCAAAATGGGATATACCATTGTTAAAGTAGGGTGGGCAGTGGGGTGGACAATGTTGGGTGGGCCTGTTTTTATCAGCTTCACAATAGGATAGATTACACTGTGACTTCCTATTATACGCCTTTAATTCATTCAACTCTTTTGACAACAGGGTCATTCCATGTCAAATCACCCAATGGATTTAACCACATATTTTTTGATTTTGATGAAACT
>NW_022718167.1:745-1034 GCF_011630105.1 Anneissia japonica | reverse complement strand
ATGTATATATGTGTATATATATATATGTATATATGTAGATATATAATTATGTATATATGCATGTATATATATATCAGAATGTATATATGTATATATATAAGTATGTATATACTTATATATATACATATATATATATAAGTATGTATATATATATTATATATATATATGTATGTATATATGTGTGTGTATATATATAAGTATGTATGTGTATATAAATAAGTATGTATATATGTATATATATATAAGTATGTATATATGTTATAATGCATATATGTATGTATATATATAA
>NW_022718167.1:0-731 GCF_011630105.1 Anneissia japonica | reverse complement strand
TATATATATACAACACATACATATATACATTATAACATATATACATACTTATATATATGTATATATGTATGTATTTATAAAAAATATATATGTATATATATAAGTATGTATATATGTTATAATGTATATATATATATATACACACATACACACACACATATATATATACATACATACATTATAACATACATACTTATATGTACTGTTGGGTCAAATTTGTGTGGTGGTTGAAAATTGGTAACATTGGTAATGTAATTCGACAAGCGAATTACAGTAACATTTTTAGCAAATTTCGTAGGCATATAATATTAAGTATGTATATATGTTATAATTCATATATGTATGTATACATACCGTACATATATATATAGGCCTATATAAGTGTATATGTAAGTATGTGTATATATGTATATATATATATATAAGTATGTATATATATATAAGTATGTATATATGTGTATATATATATATGTATATATGTAGATATATAATTATGTATATATGCATGTATATATATACAGAGCCAAAATATATATATATATATATATATATATATATATATATATATATAAGTGTGTATATATGTATATATATTATGTATATATATGTACGTATATATGTGTGTGTATATATATAGGTATGTATGTGTATATGAATAAGTATGTATATATATATATAAGTATGTATATATGTTATAATGCATATATGTATGTATATATATAATATATACC
>NW_022718166.1:0-1097 GCF_011630105.1 Anneissia japonica | reverse complement strand
GTTGTGTAAATATTATTAGCATCTTCCAAACTTGAATAACGCGCTATACCGTTGCGCTTAAAATTCAAAGAAATCAAGGATGACGATGATGGAGGTTCCCGTCGAACTGTGCAACGCAGCGAGAGAAGCGACGAAGGACGAACCGGCGATCAGGTTGCAGTTATCCAACATTTCCAATTTTTGGGACGAAGTCATGCACGGAACGGAATGCAGAAGTGAGATTTGCGGAGATTGCAAGAAGAGCACGCCGTGCAGCCGATGCGTGTTATTTTCTTGCGTCGTCTGCGGCGAGATGTCCAGTCGCGCTCGGCTCGACCGGAGTGTCGACCGATGTCGCACTTGCCACAGCGACGCCGTTCGCGCCTCCAGACGGAGAGATTGCGTTCGCGAGGTTTTAAAATCAATGACAGTGATTTCGTGACGATCCTCAAACTCGTGCAGGTCGAGCTGGTTCATCACGATCCGTACGAGATATCCGTCGCAATGAACGGGTTCGAGGACGAGGGGTACCGACACGGGAAAACGTTCGCGAACCACCTTCTCGGTTTGCCTTCCTTGCAACGGTTGACTCTGGTGGACATGCCGATCGTCGACTCTTTCGTGATGACCCTGATTCGAAAGAGGAACGTCCTCCTGCACGTTCGGTTGGTGAGATGTCGCAAGTTGAGGTTCTCCGCCGTCGTCGAAGACGAAGACGAACTCACGACCCTTGAAAAAATGAAGGTTGTAGTGGAATGATGTCGATCCCATGTATTTCAGATTTAGACAAAAAAATAATAAATGATAGGGGAAAAAATACCTAAAAACTTTGTCGGATTTTTTTTTAGTGTGTGAAAGTTTGCGAACTTGACGTTGAATGAGCGAGTGACAGGCTAACGTAGAAAGATCGAGGCAAGGTGACAATTTTTATTTTTTTTCGTATTTTTTTTTAATCGACTTTCAAACAAGCGTAGTCCGAGCGTGAATTTCGGTCAGTCTGTTGGTGTAGTACGAGCTTCGACCCTCCTTCACGACCGGTCGGTAGCTTCCTGGATTGTCCATGCGCCTTTTAAGGCAGCAGCTGAGCAGGAACAAGCTCACGATCAAGACGGCGACCG
>NW_022718165.1:0-872 GCF_011630105.1 Anneissia japonica | reverse complement strand
AGGGTCGGTGGCCCTGCGGACGCCGCCCGAGAGCGCATACGTGTTAAGCTCGTTTTTCACTAGGCAAATTTAGATTGGTTGCGCATTTTTTCGCTTCGCAAAAACTCCGATAGGAATGTAAATGTGCGAATAAATTCGCCTAGTGGAAAACCGGTTTTACGCCACTGAGCATAGATAGCTGTTCTAGCCGGGTACTTCCGTCATCATTGCTTAAAAAAAACCGTCTTGGGTCTCCGCCTTTTGGCCTTTTTTAACATCCTGGTTTATAAAAATCATGAAAAAATCGGCAACGGAGATATAGCGTAACGTTGTGTTCGTCGTCAATCAATAGAAAATTCAAAATTAGTGAGTGGTAAAATAATTGAGCTCTCCTTTTGCCCCCTGCGGGGTCCGCCACTGAACTCTTGAGTACACTTACTTTTTCCCCCTCTTTCCTTCCTTTAACTCTTCAAAAAAAAAATGTCTCCCTCTTTTACATTTGTTTGTTTCCTGTCTCTTATACACATCTAGATGTGTATAAGTGCAATGGCCTATACCTTACTGGATCCGCCCTGAACAAAACCATATAAGAGATACCTAACCTATTCATTGATATCATTAAATCTCCTTATTTCGTCCATCCATCTTCTGCTATTCTATATTTCTCTAATGTTTATATACATCTGTAACCTGCATAACTACCGTACCTATTGTGAATTCCAAACAATTTTTACTCCATTGGTTTTGCTTGACAAATATTTGTAATTTAATTTGGCTGAATACAGTTCTACCTTGAGTTTTTGGTTCGTATTATAAATGCCATATTCCTAAATTTCACTTAAATTCTCCTCTCTACCTCCATTTCTTCCTCATCTTATTCTCTGTGTAAGGTT
>NW_022718164.1:0-1465 GCF_011630105.1 Anneissia japonica | reverse complement strand
CCATACCTGCACTAGGCGTTTCCCTGCTGGTTCCATGCTGGATCAAAAACTAGTAGAGGGTCAAACGTCCAGCCATTTTGATGGTCAAAATACAGGGGCATATTATTATTACTGTACATTAGAAAAGGTTGAGAATCAAGATAGTCTATTGTACATATATTGTTATTGTCTTCATTTTTAAACTAATTTTTATATTACAAAAAAGTATTATATTAATGAAGTAATAAATTCTATTCAAAATAATTAGGTCGCATCTATGTTACACTACTTTGCAATGCATTTGAATATGGGCTTTTCACAGTGATGGTTAATTAGAATATATAGATTTTCAACAAAAATTATTATTGATGATTAGTGCCAGAATGATTACTTCCTTATAAAGATATTGTACTGTAATATCAATACTAACTAGAAATTGCAAATTGCAAGTGAAGTGCTGCAAAGTACAACTGCATATAAATGTTCTTCGAACAAAATTATTTATGCGAGTCAAGTGAAAATAATGAACAATAAAAATATAACAAATAATATGAGACACGACCCATTGTCTATATTAGAACAGCGTTGGTACCGTGGGATACCAATGCGGATGTCAGTTCGAGCGGATACCAGTTCGAGCGGATGCATTTAGTGCGAACTATAACAAGGGCGATGTTATCGTCGCCGTATTCTTGTATTTGTTTGTTTTAAATGAAAAAAAAAGGTTCTGAAAGGTTTTTAGTACTTTTTGATAATTACTCCATGTTTGAATCACAGTCTTGGCAACTCCGACTACCAAGATGGCAGCACAAGTAAAAACTATAATAGAATTGCGCACTTTTCATCTTAAAAAAGAAGAAAGTGTATGTATTACCAGGTGTTACTAAAGTGCACGAGAAGGCACACACACACACACAAGACGAGTGACCATTATTTTTTTCACGGTAAACAAAGTGGGGTGGCTAGCCACCCTATTCACCACCCCTCCCTCCCACTTCCCCAGATCCGCCACTGGTTGGGGTTCTGAATTTAAAAAAAGCAAATTATATTTGTAATTGAGTTATGCTACTCACTTATCTATTCTGGAACTGTTGTGTTTCCCCCCTTCCCCTTTGAAAATGTCAAATTTTTAGCTCAAATTATATTTGTAATTGAGTTAATGCTACTGACTTATCTATTCTGGAACTGTTGTGTGTCCCCTTCCCCTTTGAAAATGTCAAATTTTTAGCTAAAAAAATAGGAAATTTTGAAGTAATTCGTATATAACTCGCACAGGTTTTTGTTCCAGTGGATCTTCTTCCGCTCAAACTAGCCTCCGCTCGAAAAAAATTCCGCTCGAATTGGCCTTCGCTCGAAGTGGTATCCGCTCGAATTGACTGGTTCTCGTACCGGATGCCAGTCTGCAACAAGCGTCGCCTAATCTAAATGTAATAATTAGCACGCTGAAATAGGCTAGTAAATAAGTTTAACTGGGTTCGTAAATAAT
>NW_022718163.1:0-529 GCF_011630105.1 Anneissia japonica | reverse complement strand
CACAATAGAAAAAATTTCATTTTTGGGTTTTAAATTGTGCAATTTGTTGCATACCCATAAATGATAATACAATTTTACTTGTATAATTCTTTTATTAGAGACAGTTCCCTGTAGTTTTTTTTTTGTTTTTTTTTTTTGCCTCATCGACGACAGGCGTTGAGAAAATGACTGAGAAGAAGAAGCACAAAATGAAGAATTCTTTGTTATAGAAGGCATAAACATTGATACAGTTGACAGTAAAAATGTAATAAAATTAACTGTACTGGTCAACAATCACCCTCTCACATTAAAGATAGACACTGGAGCCAAGTGTAATGTAATACCACTAAATACTCTGCAAAATATTTAAGCTGCTGATGACATAGACCAATCAGAAAAGCCAAATCTGGTAGCATACAGTAGTAATACAATAATTACTTTAGAAAAGGCAAGACTAATGATAGATTCAGCGGGAAAACAACACAAACTGAAATTCTATGTTGTTGATGGTGATTACACTCCCATAATTGGATTAGCAGATTCTCTAAAA
>NW_022718162.1:20957-27637 GCF_011630105.1 Anneissia japonica | reverse complement strand
ACACATTCAAATCAGTTAGTAGCGATGATGAGTGTATGTACAGCACATTTCGTGTTGCCGCACTGTGGTGTGGTTGACGACGAGGACGTTGCCGTTAGATACATGATAGCAAGGTCCCACATGGAATTTTTGTTCTCTTGAGACGGTAGCTTTTCAGCATTGCTCTAGGATGATTTTCCTTTACATATATGAATTTTTTAGCTTTTCGTACTCTACACTTAGCTATCCGTAGCCAACCACATAGGCCTAGGTACGTAATATATTAGATCAGATGTTAATTACATAAAATGTAGGCCGACAGTCGGAGTGGATTTCTTTTTTCGCGATTTACCATGGGATGGCAACCAATAATTTAGATAATAAAAATAAGTGTGAGTGATGGCAAGTTGAAGCATTGCCATCACTGCTGTGTACTACCACAATATGTATACTCAGAATGTGAGCATTTCAATCAGTTGTATGAAAGTGCCTGAAGGTTAGAACTGCACATACATCTCTGTGGTCTAATGGATATGAAACTCACCTTCACAGCGAGAGGTTGCTGGTTCAAATCCTGCCAGAGGCACTAGTTTTTATTCAACTGAATTAAGGAACTTTTTCTTGATGAGCTATGCTTAATACGATTATTAGAACTTGTTCCTATTTGAGTGCTATTATTATTTATGCATTAATTTCTCATATATTCAGGAGAAGAAATTTTAAAATTTTAACATATTGCTTCATTTTGACAGGTGCCTCAACTTCGTATGAGGAGGTGCATAATATGATGAAAACGTTTCCACAAGAGATTGCAGCATCAACACCACCAAATGTTATTAAAGAGGATATTCAACGTGTCTTAGAAATCATCCAAGGAATTGAAAAGCAAGGACAAAATGAAGGGTTAGAGGAGACAGTTGATGACTTAACTCTCAGCATCTGGGACTTTGCTGGACAAGATGTTTACTATATTACTCACCAGGTATTATAGCCAGAATTTTAATCACTTTTGTAATTTATTGAGATTGATGAAGTATGCTGTCCCTTTGATGTCAGGGTTGTGTGTCCAATTCCTAGCAGAGACTAACATTTCTTACAACTAAAAAAAAGTGTTAAAGCTTTATACTTTTGAATTTCATTAAGTATTTGTTTGATAAGAAGTTCAACAGTTTGTATGTATTATTTTATTCATTGTGTATTTTGTTCAGATGTTTCTGGTATCTCGTGCTATATACATTCTGTGCTTTGATCTCCGTCACGACCTCCACAAACCTGTTCCTGTGCTAGAAGGCGAAAAGGTAACCTACTAAAGTACTTTAAATCTTAATAAAGTTAGGATTCTTTAAATGTACTGAACATACCAAATTATGGGTATATATGTATATGTATTGTACGTGTTTGTATATTTTATATAAGTGTATGTTCATCAGTTCTAGAACCATAATGCCATAGAGCAAGCTGCCAGAGTACAGATTATGATTGACAACAACCAAATGCAGTGGGCTGGTCTAGCCCAGTGGCGGCGCTAGGGTGGGGGAGGAGGCTAGGCAGGGCTACATCCCACCATTGGCGAGGTCTTGTCGCCCTCCCGGAGTGAAAAATCACAATTCGTCTCTATTACCAGAGAAAAAAAATTCCAAAAAAATTATATGTATATATTATACATATTAATAGACACTGAAATTTATTAAATATGCCTTTGAAACCCATTGTCATTTTCAGAAGGCTACGTCCCCTGGACTACTTTCAAGGGCTTATCGTGAAATTAGTATTGGAAATATTGAGGTGCACATGAAATGCAAGATTAGGTTGTCCTTTAGGTAGTAAGGTAATTTCTTCAAAAAGATTTCAATAATTTCTATGCTCAAGTTTATAATTTGTATTTTATTGTACAGTGAATGAGTGAATTCCAAATTTATTTTTTACGACTTTTGTCATCATCCCCGTCACAAAACGATATTTTGGGGATGGGAGCCTTTCCAAAAATGACATTTAATTTTAATAACCATTTTTTAAAACAATATCACTTCCATATAAACCCAGTTTTACAAAGAGTTTTATTTGCTCGCTTATGTTCTGTTTGCACGCCTCATGTGTCGGCTTCTATGTGAGCTACAGCTCTGTCACACAAGTCTGTTCGGCTGTAATGGCACCACAATGTAAATTCTGCCCCCACTCTGCACGTTGCTTGGTTTTTTTCAAACAAGTGTTCTCCTTTTATGCCTTGCTTACTTGGACTCGAATTCAACCCTGGCCATCAGACGCAAGCTCGGTGGTCTAGAGGTATGATGCCAGGCTAGTGATCTGAGATCGTGGGTTCGAGTCCCACCCGAGAACAACTTGTGATTTTTTTCGCAATTGTTTTCAAATGTACTGAGTATTCAGTACATTTCCACGTCAGGTAGGGCAAAATTACACCTAAGAAATAGCAGTTTTGAAAATATCCAAACTCATATGATTGCAGTTTTCCTGGTAGGTTATTTCATTCATTTTCATTAAAGACAAGCATAGACAAAAGATATGATGGTGCATACACTTATAAATAATTATGAGTTACTGATTTCTCCGTCTTTCATTGAGTTTACTTCATTTAAGTATGTTCATTATTTCATTTATAGGAATCATTATATTAACCGAAAGTACAATTCTACCTATTTAGTCTATTTAGTAAAATTTGCAGAGTATTTAAATATTGTATATTGCAATGCGACCAAACGCAACAACATTCAACGTGTCTTAGAAATCATCCAAGAAAATGTTAAGTTTTTAATTATTTTGAAACACTGACATTAATGTTCAAATAAAGAAATTTCATCTTTTTCGGTTAATTACTAAACAAAAAACATTTGGAAAACTTCTGGCTACCACAATGAAACAACATATTTTTCCGCTAGTCAGCTCTAGGGAAATCCCCATTTCTTGCTAGACGGTCGTGCTACATCAAACTTTAAACATCAATTTAGTTTAAGTTCAATAAAATCTAATAAAATAATACTTATTGAGTATATATATTTAGCTATTTTAAGCTATCATTCTATTATTATGGTGACTAATAACAGTCAGTATTAGGCTAAAAATATTGGTAATTTTAGGCCTAATTCATCAATACTCACAGCCCACTGTGCGAAGCATGCACCATCACGCACCACGTTTATAAACAAAAAACAGAACTGGAGAAATGATACAAAGTTCACACATGCACAGATGACATATGCCTTTGTTCAATTAATTTCCAGTAAAATAATTATTACAACTTTAAGAAAACTCGTGTTTTTATAGCATAAATTAATTTCACAAGCTTTTATTCCGAAATAGCGGTATCATTATTCTTCCCTATAATGGTACAAGCCACCAGGAATCAGACGTTGAACAGCAAGTTTCACCAGCCCACATGTTTTGTTGTGAAATCGTAAATGGAAGTGCGTGACCTCGAGGACCACACTTACGAAAAGTAGTTTGTTTATTGTTGAGCGATACGAAGTGATTTTGAATAGAAACAGCGTGTTTCAAAATTATTTATGAGTGAACGTAATTATGAAAATAATTATTTAAACAACCCAAACCATTGCTTGAATGTCATAGAAAATGTAGTAGGAATCCTAGTACAGCATTGTAGTGAGTATAATTACAAATATTAGGCCTTCAAAACCTAAGCTAATTAATTGGGCTAGAATGGGCCCAAAATAGACAGACGGCGCCTGATTTTCGCTGCGACTCGCGATCTGAGCTCTTTGGGAGTAGGTTAACGACCGGTGTATAGGCCGCACCATAAACTTCGGGCGGAAAATCGCGTATAAAATTTGCGGCTTATACATGGGAATATACGGGTTATTGAGCAAAAACTTGTGTTTTTTCATGATTTTACAAGTGGGCGGGAGAATTTGTATGAGGCTGGGCGGAAGGCCTTAAAAATAGCTTTAGGATGGGCGCAAGACGTCAAGACTGGGCGGCACCGCCCACCTCCGCCCTGCATAACGACATCCCTGCCGCAAGATGGTTACAGTTTATCGCTATATATTACCATAATTTAGGAGTCTGAGCAACAATCAACAATCTTTAGCTTGCTTATTTTATACTTACAGGTCTCATCTTTTGAATGTCGTATGACATACCTGGAGTTCATCATTTTTTGGTTGCAGTCGATCTACTCACATACAACTGAAAACCCAACGGTTCGGGAACAGGAGCAATCATCACCACCAGTGTATATTGTCGGCACTCACAAAGATATGCTACCAGGAAATGAAGAACAGAAAAATGCACTTGTGAGTAGACTACATTTTCAAAATCACTGAAGTGGGAACTTGCATATGATTGAGTTGTGCAGCATTTGTCCATTGCTCTAAAACTTATATGTTGTAGAGCAATGCATAAGAAAAATTTCTTGTTTTAGTTACGATTTTGTAGATTTATTAATGTTCTTTTTTCTTATATTAACCCAGATGTGATAATATGAACCTTTACTGAGCATATATGGCAGAAATGGCACCGTTGGTTAAAATTGTGTGCGTTCTTGTTTCCTGGTTTTATTGAAAGCTGATTTTCCTATAAAATACAAGTTATAGTACACTTTATTCTGGAAGAGATATTTTAGCTTTTAGCCTGTGTACAACATGTGTCATGGTGTACCAACTTAGATAAAACAAGGGGTGATTTTCTCTTTCCTCCAGGGTAACAATAATGACTTATATACACCAAAGCGAAGATATTTTTACAGTCCCTGAAACTTACTTAAGCCGCTCCACTAAGCTAGGCTGTTTTCTTATTGCTGGTAACTTAAATGGTAGGACCGGGCCTTTATTTGGAATCAACAAATGATTTAAATAGATTCGCCGATACCTCTTTTGGTAGCGTTAATGATGAACTGTTATTAAAATGAAACATCCTAAACAACCTGATGTGCATAGAAAAGCAATCCTTGGATTATGTAAAAAGGCAGGTAATAAAATAATCAGTGGTAGAAGACTAGTGACCTCTGTGGGTACCCAAATGTTTTAAATCCAGTTGCACACCAAGCACAATTAATTATATGCTCTGTGATATTAACTTGTTTAAACACATTTCTTTAAAGTATAGAAAGCCCTCAAAAGATTCTTTAAATTTAACGGAACTTTATTTCTTTTGTATCTGGTAACAGAGGTCATAATCTCTGCAAAATTTAAATCTACCCTATTATATTAGAAATGAAAAATGTTAGCTCCAGACCTCCTAATTAGTGAGTTGCGTGCTAACAAATTTGACCTACTCAGTGATACCTTACGCGTTTTATTGACCGTATCTCAGTAAGTATAGTATTGAGTTGGTTTTAGTGTCATTTTAAATAGCTCTATAACTTCAGTAATAAATGCTAACTCCTCAAATCAACCATAAAAATTTATAGATTATGAAGTTTAAAGTTAAATATAAAATATATTAATATATTTTTTCTTCTAAAGCCCTTGTCACACTGTAGCGAATAGAGTGAACGTATGCCGATGTTTATGGAAATTTTGGTTTACGTTCGCGTAGGTTGACATTTGTTTGCGACACGTTTGAAGTACGTTTTATCCGTTAGCTGTTTGTAAGGGTTTGCAGAGGTACGGTGGGTTCAATTTTAAATTTTGGACATGTTCAAAATTTTGAACGTGTTACAATTTTGTGCTTAATACACTATGTATACGGGGAGCACTCGCTGTTTGAACGTTTGGCATGTTGGGTTGACGTTTTCTCTCCGTTCGTTGTTCGTCCAAATACGTCAAACCCATTTGAAACTTTGCTATAGTGGATGTATAACGTATGCATAGTGTTCGTCTAACAAATCGGTAACGAATGACCAACGAATACATAAAGTATACCAAACTATATCAAATTTCACAAGGCGTCCATATAATGTGCTTGACGAACATTTGTTATGTAAACTCAACATTCGTTGGGCGGACGCTAATAATGCGCTGTCATTTATTAATATGGACGCTAGTTGTACAATCAGCATTCATTCCTTATTTGTTGGGTGTTCGTCTTATGCGTAAGGATGTTCGTTTATTGCCAATAATTTGAGTGTTATTGAACATGTCATTTTGAGTAAAGAAATCAGTATGCTAGAAATATACGTTAGCTCTATTCGCTACTATGTGACAGGGCCATTACATCATAATGCATCTAGAGCACCCATCGCCAAACTTATAAGGAAGCTTACACATCATAATATCTCTAACATTATTTAAGAAGGTTCCCTATAAATTTGGTGATGGCTGCTCTAACCTGAGCAATTTTATACTGTATGGCATGCCCTTTCGAAATTGCACATTTTGTATATTAACACAGTACTATACCTGTATAGTAAATCACAACAGAAAATCTGTGAATCTTTGTATTGTTTTTATTTGCATGTTGGTGAAATTTTAAATAAAGTATACCATCAGAATGAATGAATAATTCTGATTATAATTTGCATTGAAACAATACGCAGGCAGTCCATGGTGCTATTTTCTTTTATGCTAGGATTAAAAATCTCTTTTGTTGAATAATTATGTACAATTCCACTGAGTGTTATGACTGTCTCTTATACACATCTAGATGTGTATAAGAGACAGGTGTTCGTCTAACAAATCGGTAATGAATGGCCAACGAATAAACAAAGTATACCGAACTACATCAAATTTCACAAGGCGTCCATATAATTTGCTTGACGATAGTCTACCGATATAACAACATGCGTGCAC
>NW_022718162.1:11741-19280 GCF_011630105.1 Anneissia japonica | reverse complement strand
TGTATCATGAGACATCGATTGTATTCTATTTTTGTCATTCAAATTATCAAACAAATCTGTATTAATTATTTATAATTCATAATTTATTTCAAAGTAGCATTCTGAGATAAATCAACTAATTAATCATAAATAATCAGCTATTTTCCCTACAACAAATGTTCAAACCTCTGACCTTAAGTTTTAGAGACCAAAACACAACTGCTGTGCCAATATTATTATTATTAAATTATTATTATTACATTAATATTATTATAAACAGCATCATCACTACCACTACCATCAGTACTACTCCGGTACAAATATAGATTTCACAAATAAAATGTTTTGTTTGTTTACTATAAGTATTCCCATTTCGAAAGTTCGTTGGAAAGACTTCATGAGCATGGAATCTTGGAAGAGAGGCTACTCAGACACATGTGGCATAAATTTTTCGATCAGTTTGAATTCTTGTCAGAGCTAATGCAGAAGTTTGACTTGCTGTGTTTGAAAACTGAATCTGATGAGGTACAGATACATATAATATGTCATTTTCATATTTTTATTTTCGATAAATGTATAGTCACTGTGCACATGGACCAGCAAATTAAACCTCTCTTCCAAAATAATAATGGTACACAGCAGGGGAGGATTTAGAGGGGAATTGTATTTTTTTTTTGTGGGTGAGGGAGGGGGTGGCCTGGCCCTAGGTCCCCTTTTAGGAAGTAAAAAAAAAAAGAAAAAAAGAAAAAGAAAGAAGAAGAAAAAATTATCACCAAAAATGCCTCGGAGGTTATATTTGGTTGTCTAGGAAACATACATTTCGCAGGGGCATCAGCCCCACTTTCGGGGGGGCCCACTTCCCTCCCTTGCGGACATCTCTGAATCCAACCCAGCACAGCTATAAAAGACTTTTCCATTCAGTTTAATGCATTTATTTTGGACTACACTTGCACTGCTATCCAGGAACTAATGTCATTACTCTCATTGTATGCTTTGATTTAATGTTGTGTTAGATGCCAGCTGATGTTGTCCAATCAACCGAGGAAGGCATTCGTCTCTTTTATGTACCATCCCTGCTAAAGAAGCAAGATGATGAAACGGTGTGCAAAGATCAGACGGTGGCATCTCAGTCAAAGGTCATCCTGTACATTGACTTCAATGGGTTCCTACCTGAAGGCATATTCTACCGACTTGTTGTGAGGCTTCTGCAATGGTCACAGAATAGGAAAGGCTATGAGCCAAGGCTCTTTTACCAACGGGCGAAACTTTTTGTAGATGAAAGTCATGAAATGATTGTGAGGATTCTGCCCGAAAAAAGATCTTGCATTGAGGTAAGCCTACATTAAGAATTAATTCTTTATACTTTATTCTATCAAAATTTACAAATTGTGGCAAGGTGCCAAATTGAATGTAAAATAACAAATGAGGGACATTAAAAAACAGCTAAAAATGGTATAAAAAGAGAAGGCATAAAAATACATTAAAATACTTACTGTAACTACAAATACAAAACCGGGAATCTCAATCAGATAATGAAATACATTAAAATACTGGACAACAAATCCATAAAAATACTCAACCACAAATTCTCAAACAGATATAAAAAAGCAACAAAGATCAAACAACCCTGAGTACAAAATAAGAATAAAAAATTATAAAAAAGATAATTCAAGAGGGCTTACACAAAAGGGAGACAATTTTAAAGCAAAGTAATACAGTAGTGGCAGGAAATTCATTAAGGAAAATATGTGTATACACAAAAAGAGTAAAAGCCCACAACAAACACATACATATATATGTAATACATATATACGCACACATACACCCACACTACACACATATATACACACAACACACACCTCCCTGTAAATGTTATGTCCAGAGAACCCTGACTAAAAACAGTCATCAGATGACCGTCCGAGGACCAGCAAAGTATGCCGAGAACCATAAAATATGCTCAGGTTCATGCCATGGACACCGCCACACACGTGCTCAACATTTTATGCATAGAGGACGCTATTTATATGTGCAATGCCACTCGAATAAAAGCGCGTAATGCGCTGTGACACATTTTCAAATTTTCCCGCCAGCCGAGGACCTTTACAGAAACTCTGGAAACGCGTTGTACACACAAATCCAGTACAATGCAGCACTAGTGCTGCGAGGACCGAGTTTTCGGTCATATTTGTGCTATAATCATAAATAGGTGCTATAATCATAAATGTTCTTGCCTCAAAAGCAGCCATGGTGGGCTGAGTTGGCATAGACCCTCCACTTATGAAATCAGTTTGTTTGTAATATTTATTGCACTCTAATTTTAAAATATCAAAGTACAATTGATAAAAAAGACAAAAACAAAATTCAGTGCACAGAATAATAAAATGAGAAAGGAATGCCAGGGGTAGCTCTGTAAGCCCTGAGGCTTGTTTCCTTGAGGTCCTTCAAAACAATGACAGTAACAGACACATAACCAGCTCCAAAAAAACCATCAAACATCAACACTCGCATTCTTTCTTGAGAGCACTTTCAATCTATCCTTTTCTAAATTCTTTATTTTAACAGTCTATTTCCTCTCAACACATATGTCCAATCTCCTTTTTCTGTTTCCAACTTATCTTCTCCATATCTAAATTTTAAGTGCTTACAATTGTACCTATTTTGATTTTTCCTCATTGTCTACCATCTCTAAAATAAACTAAGCATCCACTGGAAGGAATCCCAATATCTGCAGACGGATCCGTTTCGGCCTTCCAGGCCTCATCAGTGCAGCTAGGGTACAGACCCAAACGAAACGTTCGACCAGCTTAGAGAGGGCCCAAACTAGTCCCACGACCTCTAATGATTACAGAACCAAACCAAGGCAATATATATACACAGCCCAGGTGTCCTACGAAATTCTTAGGAGACAGTGCTATTCCGTGAATTTGTGAACAAGATCAGAGATCTAAAGATGCATCTCTACTGTGCATCAATGACGGCCCGCTGGATCTCATTAGAGATTTTTTAATAATACAGTATATACATTTTAAGGGTAGCTTGGGCCTGTAGCTAGGGTCTGTCAAATCAAAAACCAGCTCCAAAAAACCAGCCCTTCCAGGGCCGTCTATTCCACATTCCTGTCGCGCTATTTTTTTTTCATGTCATTTAACATCAACACTCACATTCTTCCTTGAGAGCGCTTTCAATCTATCCATTTCTAAATTCTTTATTTTAACAGTTTATTTCCTCTCAACACATATGTCCAATCCCCTTCTTCTGTTTCCAACTTATCTTCTCCATATCTAAATTTTAAATGGTTACAATTATACCTATTTCGTTTTTCCACATTGTCCACCATCTTTGACCCATATGTTAATGTTATTAATGACTCCATACAACAGTGTTAATAAATTTCTTTTTTTATTATTTTCTGTTCATTTTTTATGTTGCTTTCACCATTCCAATTCTTGATTTTATTTGCAAATCACATCTACCACCTTTGTTCGGTTATCATGTTTAAACAATTTATTTACATGTGTTAAGGAATGATTTATCTCAGCAAATTGTATTTTAATTTTGTGACCCAGGTAACAATTAAGCTTGCTACAGTTGAAAGTTGTAGTGATGAAGAAGATGAAGAGGATGATGTTGAACTTGACCCAGCCACTTGCAAGATGGTGAGTGTTGAATTATCTTAAGGACAATAACCACCCCGGCACGAAAACCACCCAAAATGGAATATACCATTGTTAAAGTAGGGTGCACTGTGGGGTGCACAATGTTGGGTGGGCTTGTTTTTATCTGGCTTTACAGTACAGTAGGTGGTTATTGTCTGGATGGTTTTTGTCTGCTTTCCCCTCTTGGACACCAAATTTACCTCTTTTATATTTGATTTTGGTTGGTTAATACCCATTACTACTTGTTTGTTTATTAATATTTTAATGCAAAATTCAATCATTTACTGAATGTTAATATTTTTACTATTAAAAATGTGTGTATTTATATACTATTATTAAGTTATTAATTATTATTAATTATTTAGCAAACCTACTATTTGCAACTTAAGAAAATCAGTTTGTGAATTAATGAGATGAAACAGATTTGAGGAGTAAAATTTATCCATACATTCACATGTTCAAAACTAGGATTGTGCTCTGGTTTTTTAAAAATATTACATGATCGAAGGATCTGTAAATCAATTAAAAAATTTAAACAGTACTCAAACAGTTATAGGTTGATGATTAATAGAGTAATAATTGTCTTTTTTATTGGTCGTTCTTTTTTGACTATTCTTAGATTGAGATCCAGTAGTTTGTTATCATTGTAAATCTTTACAATATCATTATGAATATAAAGATTAAAACAGAGTTTAAAAATGCTTGTATCTATTCCTGACATCTTCAACCCGTTCTTATCGGGCTTTGTGTCTTTACTAACATTAGTAACATTTTCATGATGACTTATGTCTAAACAACAGTCCATCATTTTTTAAGGAGAGCGAGAGCAATCTCTCTTCTCTGCACTCCTGAACATGCTTTCAGGAGAACAACTAATCGTGCTCCTTAATTTACCCTGAGGCAACTAAAACAAAAATTAATGACAAAAATTATATTTTGAAACTTTGTCCATAATCAAAATCTATCAAATTTTGGAACTAAAGCTACAATATATTCCGGTGTATAAAGCCGCAAATTTTATACGTGATTTCCACCATGAAATTCAGGGTGCAGCCTATACACCGGTCATCAACCTGCTAATAAAAAACTCTAGATCGCGAACCGCAAAGGCAAAAATCGTCCGGTTAAACCCAGGCTATCCCAATTAATTAGCCTAGGTTTACTGGCCAAGTATTGTAATTATACTCACTACAGTGCGACAAGGATTCCTACGACATTTAAGCAATGGTTTGGGTTGCTTAAATAAATATTTTCACATTACGTTCATTCATAAACAATGTTTGAAACACATTGTACATATTTGAACCCACTTCGCTAAAAACAATAACAAACACTTTTTTCCTCAAAGTCACGCGAGTAGCTTCACAAACATCATCACAAAACGCACATGGTTGTAAACTCGCTGCACGGCGTCTTGTTGCTTGGAGGCTAGTAAGGTTATAGAAAGAATGATACCGCTATGCAGTGTTCACTGTTATAATTTCAGAATAAAAACTTGTGAAAATATTAGTGCTATAAAACATAAGTTTTCTTTAAGTTGTAATACTTACTTTTATTGTAATTTAACTGTAGAATGGCATACGTTATCTGCCCATGCGAGAACTTTGTATCACATGGTTCTGGGTTCTGTTTACGTGTGTGTGATCAACGTTGTTGCGTGATTTGCTAGAGTAGCAAGTCGTGAGCACTGAGTAGTAATAATGGCAAATTAGACCTTGAATATTTTTTAGTCAATATTGGCTTTTATTATTGATTGAATTATAGATAAATAAATATGCTCACTATATTTTAGTATATTAAATTAATATTTAAATTTGAATAAACTAAAATGATTGTTAAAACCCACACGATCGAATATTTAACGCAGAAAATATACAGATGTCTACGCGAAAAAATGTTGATTTTCCTAGGTAATACGTTGTTTTGATGAAAGTTTTCCTAGAGAATACAAGTATTACCAGTTGTTTGTTGTTTAATAATCGGCCGATAAAGTTGAAATTTCTTAATTTTTATGTTTGCAAATATAATGGATGTTTCAAAATAGATAAAAACTTTGGAAACAGTTTGGAGATTAAAATAGGTGTGGTTATACACAGGTGACACCAAAAAAAATACGATATTCTGCGTCCTCCAGGTGCTGCTTCGAGAGGGTTTATTCTAAATGAGGCTCTGGAGTGAGAGGCAGGGGAGGATTTGCGGGGAGGGGGGAGGAAGGGGAGGCCGGTTTTCCCTCGATTATTGATTGCCTGAAATGCCTCAGAATTAATTTCCGTGCGTCTAGAAAACAAATTTTCCCGGGGCATACTGGATCCCCCTAGGGTAGTGTTGTCTCTCGATCGCCCGCCCGCCCCCTAATTTGGACACCTGGATCCACTCCTGGGGGTGGGGGCATCTATTCAAAGCTGTGAAATTTTCAAGGAGAGCAATTTAGTGCTCTCCTGCATTTTACATACATAATGGACTGAAACAATTTTTATTGTATTGTTAATTCAGTACCATTTAAGTAGCACTTTTTAGTTAATTGGACAAACAAACTTTTTGTGTAAAGGAAATGCTCCTAACTTAATGGTAACTAATGTTTCAAAATTTCCGGACATACTTTGCCTTTTGAATCATGTTTGCTAATACCTGTGCAACTAATACCCAATTTAACAGTGAAGTCCCACTTCGGTAAGTTGCAGTGTTCATAATTTTAACATTTTTCTTTACATCTCAAATCTTCCCTGTGTCTTATTGCTGTAGATTGGAAAGTAAAAACTCCTCTCATAAATCATCATCACTGTTGTTATTTATCTATTTGTTTATATTGTTGACGGTGCTATGCAGTAACTTGCTTTGAATATTATTCACTATGACCCCCGGCATTCAACCCACTGCTCGCGGGTCAACTCCGTCCTGCCAACAATTTTAATCCGGCCCATGTAACATTGCTAAAAAATAAATCATTTTTCTGGCCGATTTTCTGTACTTATAGAAGCATGACCACCTACTCTGGCACTGTTAACAAGAGTATGGCCTTTTCTGAGTGTATCTCATTGTATCTAGTGGCGTAGACATGGGGAAGGGAGACTGATTCGGGTTAACGAATTAAGTGGGGAAGCTGATATGGTGCGATGTCTAATCATTGGTGGCGGATCTAGGGGAGCAGACTCGAAGATGTATTTTATTGAAAACACTGCTTTGAAATATATTTTTACAATCTGGAACTGCCATTTCCGGGAATCTAAGGGTGTCTGTTTTTAAAAGTTGCTCACCTCAGCACCAACCATGGTGGCACTGGGGTAAATGTAGACCCCTTTGTTGGGTACTATCTCCTCGTCAGGGAATTTCTGGCACTGGCATTGTTTTAAACTACTTAGTGCTTGAGTAGATTTTTGTGGTCAGAAAATTTTCTAGTGCTAGCGTCGGACAACCTGGGGTGCAAGTTTTTTTTTTATCCCCACCCTTCCTCATGCTACTGCATGGCCCCCTCATTTTTACAACAAAAAAAAAATTATAGTTGGTGTTGAAAAACCAAACCTAATAAATAGGCCTACTGACGTACTAGGAAGACTTTTAGGCCCAGACACTGGCGGATTCAAAGGGGCCCAGCCGTTTTCCCTCCCCACCCCTAAATTTTTCAAAATTATAAAAAATGGAGAAAAAAAGAAAATTATATTCAAATTTAAGTCTGAGCATGGCAAAATCGTAATCCTTCACTGTTTTGAAAAAAAAAAATGTATAAAGTAACTTGAAATAAGGTTCATGTGTTTGTGTTTCAGGAGGATCTAAAATGATGCACAATAGTTTTCTGTTTAGATAGTTGTATTATTTTATTAATTAAATCAATAAACAATTCATCCCACATTTTTCAACATCTTTAAAATTCTTTAAATGCAAAAACACATCTAATTCTGACTGCTTT
>NW_022718162.1:0-11549 GCF_011630105.1 Anneissia japonica | reverse complement strand
GTTATACACAGGTGACGCCAAAAAAAATACGATATTCTGCGTCCTCCAGGTGCTGCTTCGAGAGGGTTTATTCTAAATGAGGCTCTGGAGTGAGAGGCAGGGGAGGATTTGCGGGGAGGGGGGAGGAAGGGGAGGCCGGTTTTCCCTCGATTATTGATTGCCTGAAATGCCTCAGAAATAATTTCTGTGCGTCTAGAAAACAAATTTTCCCGGGGCATACTGGATCCCCCTAGGGTAGTGTTGTCTCTCGATCGCCCGCCCGCCCCCTAATTTGGACACCTGGATCCACTCCTGGGGGTGGGGGCATCTATTCAAAGCTGTGAAATTTTCAAGGAGAGCAATTTAGTGCTCTCCTGCATTTTACATACATAATGGACTGAAACAATTTTTATTGTATTGTTAATTCAGTACCATTTAAGTAGCACTTTTTAGTTAATTGGACAAACAAACTTTTTGTGTAAAGGAAATGCTCCTAACTTAATGGTAACTAATGTTTCAAAATTTCCGGACATACTTTGCCTTTTGAATCATGTTTGCTAATACCTGTGCAACTAATACCCAATTTAACAGTGAAGTCCCACTTCGGTAAGTTGCAGTGTTCATAATTTTAACATTTTTCTTTACATCCCAAATCTTCCCTGTGTCTTATTGCTGGAGATTGGAAAGTAAAAACTCCTCTCATAAATCATCATCACTGTTGTTATTTATCTATTTGTTTATATTGTTTATGGTGCTATGCAGCAACTTGCTTTGAATATTATTCACTATGACCCCCCGGCATTCAACCCACTGCTCGCGGGACTGCATGATCCCCTCATTTTTACAACAAACAAAAAATTATAGTTGGTGTTGAAAAACCAAACCTAATAAATAGGCCTACTGATGTACTAGGAAGACTTTTAGGCCCAGACACTGGCAGATTCAAAGGGGCCCAACCGTTTTCCCTCCCCACCCCTAAATTTTTCAAAATTATAAAAAATGGAGAAAAAAAGAAAATTATATTCAAATTTAAGTCTGATCATGGCAAAATCGTAATCCTTCACTGTTTTGAAAAAAAAAATGTATAAGGTAACTTGAAATAAGGTTCTTGTGTTTGTGTTTCAGGAGGATCTAAAATGATACACGATAGTTTTCTGTTTAGATAGTTGTATTATTTTATTAATCAATAAACAATTCATCCCACATTTTTCAACATCTTTAAAATTCTTTAAATGCAAAAACACATCTAATTCTGACTGCTTTACTACTGTATTCTTGATTCTGTACACAATAATCATCAAATAAAAAAAGCCTTTATGTTGCATTGTATCTCTACCAAGATCCAGACATAGTTTCCCACAGCATTGTTGTTTTGCAGTGTTTTTTACAGTAGTATTATATGTATGTATATTCAAATAAAGCTGCTTAGCACTGGGAACACAAATAATTTATAAATAAAATCAAATAGATAATAATACAGTGCTAAAAAATATAGGAATATGAATGGAAAGTCAACAAACTTGAAGGCTCACATATAATGGAGCAAATTTTTAATTTACTTTAAATAGTACCTTTTTAGATAGTAGCAGCTGGTAAATCATAGGAAATAATATTAAAATCAAATAATAAGTGTTAGTGTAAATTGTTTTATTTTATGATATTAAACTTACACAATTAGGAGCTAAAAAATACCCTTGTTATATATAAAAGTGCTATTATTGTGTGCAGGTGTACCTGGCTGATGAATCATCACAAACATTTGGTCAGATTATAATATAAAATGGTCGGTTGCCTGCAGCTTATCTGTGTTTGGATTTTGGCTACATCTGTGATTTTCTACCTTTGGACTATGCCTGATTAAGTTAGTATTACGGTAGTAATAATTATGTGCCAATATCCACAAGTCAATCCAGTGGAAAATGCTATCTATGCATGTTCAAGATTCAAATCTCACAATAATCTTGTAACCATGTATTATGAGATAAATTACAGATTTGTCTATAACTTTATATTCGTAGCTGTGGAATCTCTTGGATGAGCACCTACAGTACCTTGGCCGCAACTGGATGAAACGCATTAGTTATGGCTTCTACATTCCTTGTAAATTTTGCAAGAACACAGACTGCCTCAAACTGGAGAGATGTATTGCAGCCAAAAAATGTGTTCTGTGTAATGAGACACATAAGGGGATGAGGATTAAACGAATTAAATACTTGTTTGGTGAATGCAGAACCAAGACAGGTATAATAGAATTTTGATGTTTTTCTTGCATAATGTAGGTCTTTTAATTTTTAGTATTTTGTATTTTTGTGCTCTCTCCATGAGCTACATTTGATTTCCTTTTATTATTGTTGTTAAACAAAAATTGAAAATATTAAAAATATAAAGCTTGGAAGATCATTAATCAATTATTGGGTAGGAAACACTAGGCTGCAACTGTGTGCAATATTTTAACAAATTCAAATACTGGTCGAACAAGTATCAAGAACAAAGCCGATGCATTTTTTTTTTTCAAGGCAGCGTCTTGATGAATTTATAAATCAAAATGCATTATGGAAACCATCACTCTGCATTTTTAAGAGGAAATTATGTTTCAAACCTGTTCCTGAGGCTAGACTTTTTTTTATACCTTGTTTATATACCTGCCGATTGCAAATAATAATAATGATTTCGAAATAAAAATATAATTTCATTTTTGGCCAATTAGGGCACCCGTCGCCACGAAAAAGTGGAAATTTTAGAAAAAAAATAAAAAATTTTTCTTTATTTTTATTACACCCTCCGCTGCCTTGAAACCTCCAAGGATGAGATGTATTTCTTCTTAATTATATGAATTTGAAGCATTTAACCATCCTATTTTACATTGACCAATAAAATGTTATTTTTATTTTCTTCTCCGTCTGGATGATTTTGGCAAAACAATAATCTTTAAAAATGTAAGTACAAGGTATAAAAAAAATGTCTCGTCTGAGTGAGAATGAATTATACAGTGAACACATTCTTAACTTAAACCTACCGCAGCTGAACATGATCAGATTACCATAAAGTCGCATCAAGGGCAGTTCTCAAGCCTCTCACCCATACCATAAATCAGTGGTTCCCAACCTGGGGTCCGCCAAGTGAAAGGGGTTAACAGGGGGTCTGCTAGATTATAAGAACAACTTGTTCATGATTCCATTATTTTTCTTGTCTTACAACAGTGTGATCATGCCTTGACAATAATGATATACCCATGACTTCGTTCACTGTAAATTGTTTTAACTGGCACTATATTTGAATTCCAATATTTTATTGGTGATCTGATGGAATCTCTTAAATTAGTTTTTATGTATTTTTTATGTAAAGATGTTTAGTATAGGAGATCCTCAGGTAATGTACATCTTGTTTCCATATTTTCTCTTTTATTGCTTTTACCTGGATATTTATTAAATTTCAAAAATCAGGATGGAACCCTAAATTTGACAAATTTAAAAGTAAATGGGGGGGATAACAGAATATTCATTGCAATTTTGAGTCTGACAGTGTCATTTCTGCCCGTCTAGAAGTGCCATAAACATGGTGGGGCTGAGGTAGCGTAATTCCCCTATCTGTCGCTGTTTTTTTTTTCTTGTCTATGTCGAATTCCAAGATCCCAGATGTCATAATTTGGCGAATTGTCTTCCATCCATAATCTTATTGGTGGAATATCAAACATGAGTTTACCAAAATTAAAAATTCAATGGGGAGTAAAAGAAAATTTCCGGCCACAGAAGTGCCATACACATAAAATAAATTGTTGGGATATGGACAGTGTGTATATTTAGACATGGGGGTCCGCGAATGCAAAACGGTTGGGAACCACTGCCATAAATACCTCTTTAACAAATGGTTTCATCCCAGATGACATGAAAATCGCAAAAGTCATGCCCATTTCATAGTTACCAACTGTCTCGCATCCTGCAGGAAGGTCCTGCATTTTACAGTTATTTTGGATAAAACATGCATTTTGCAGAAACACATACATGATCATAAATTTGTCATGCATTTAGTACAAGTCTATGCATGATAACGAATCAACATGAATTCAGTGGAAAATGTATTTAAAATTAGAAGAAATTGGTTTTATTAACGATATAAAAACATTCATGGAGTAACTTGAGTCATTACAACTTTCGTTATCTCATTCAAGAATCAATTCACCGACAAAATCTCTCTTTCTCGACCATAACTACCCAGCTAACCTTAGTAGAATCTGAAGCGTGTGCAGTGTTGCGCGTTCATTGCCACAGCCAACTGTTAATAATGTGACTGAAACTCTGACCCCACCGGGGATCCGCCCCTAGACTCTGATGGTGGTCCTGGTTTCCCCTCCCTCAGCCCCCAGCCAACTGGTGTAGTCACGCATTTCAAATCTCGCAGGTTGGTAACTATGCATTTTGAAAAATAGGAATAAAGAACAAATAAGTTACTATCCATCTCAATCTCACCAACACAATTTTTGAAAAGGGCCAAACAATATCTTACCTGTCTATAAAGCACAATGTTCTAAGTGCTTCGTAATTACAGTTTACTCAAATAACCATGCCCTTCTCTACTCTATTGAAAAGATTATGTCAGCTATTGAATGTAGTTTTTTTCTTGGAATATTTCTTGATTCAAATAAAGCAGTTGATACAAGAAATCACCAAATACTATTAGAAAAAAATTTAGACACTATGGAATTAGATGTTTACTACCATTAAAATGGTTTGCTGACTATCTGGAAAATAGAGAAGAATATGTTTGCATTAATAGTAACACTTTGGAAAAGAAGCTTGTTTATTGTGGAGTTCCACAAGGGTCTTTTCTTTGACCACTGATACTAATGATATTAGTTACTTTGGGGAAAACATTGAATATATGTTATGTTTTCAGATTATACTACTGTGTTCTGTAGTCATAAGAACAATTATCAAGTCTTTGAAATTACGGTACATACAAATTTTAGATAACTTAAAATCTTGTTTGTTGTATGTGCTGATCATCCGTAACATGCGAATTTGCTACTGCGTAGAAGCTATTAAATGTTAGTGTGAATGAACGCAATTTTAAATATGGAGAAATAAGATTTTGATGAACATTTAAAATCTTATAAAAAATGGTATTAATTTGAAGATTGGCTCTGCATTTGGCTCCATTTTTTAGCCAGCTAGATGCGGTATTAATATCATAAAAAGCAGCAAAGTAGGAATACCGACAATGAAACGGAGATCGGTCTGACATACAAAAATTGTTCGCAAAAATCTTCTTAAACTTGGGGGTCGGCTTATACGCAGCTCGCCTTATACCCGAGTATTGTATGTTTTATTTAAATAAAAGAACAAGCGAGTTGATCTATCTTCGCTATAGAGTACAGTTAAATATTATTAATAAGAAAATTGAACAATCAAATTTTGCAAAATTCTGGGTACTATCATTCAATTATATCAATATGATTGCTACAAAGGTTTCTAGGGTGATAAGTGTCTTTAAAAAATTAATCCTATCAGGTTAACTATACAAAATCATTATAATAATAATAATAAATTGCATATTACAAGAAACTGCCTCTATGCGCTTAACAACAACTAAAAAGGATTTAAAACAAAAATGATAATAAACATAGTAGTAATAAGGTGTGGTGGCGAGCAGTGCACGGTCTCTTAAGGTCAACCATCCGCCTCTGCTCTTGTGCAATCCCAGACCTCTACCTACAGTAGGCGGCGCGAACAAAGGAGCAGGATTCATATTTACCCTCCCACAGACGAATGGGTGCTCAGAGACTGCAGCAAAGATAGTGGCTCCAAGAGACAGTACAATCACAAAATTGAATTAAAAGCATGAAAAGTGATTTATGATTGAGCAAAAAGATGTTTTTGGAGCAAGGCCTTAAAGGACTCAACTGAGTCAGCACAACGAATACGTAGAGGAAGTTCATTCCAAAGCCTGGAGATACCGATGAAAAGGCTCTCTGGACATAGGTAGTGGTTGAAGTCTTGGGTGTATTTGTAAAAGCTTATTAGATGATTATCTTTGTGTGCGTGAATCCGTGATGTATGGTAATTTTCAGTTGTTTCAGAGATGTATGAAGGTGTGATACCATGAAGAGCTTTAAAGGTTATTAAGAGTACTTTAAAAACTATGCAATCTTCAACAGTAAGCCAGTGGAGATGACGAAGTATAGGAGTGATGTGAGATGGGAGGAAGTATAGGATGTGACGCTTTGCACGTGCAACAAGCCTTGCAGCATTGTTTCGTATATGCTGTAGCTTTTTTATTTCCGACACTAGAAATCCAGTAATAAATAGAATACTGTATACGTTCTTCAGAAAAAGGCTTTACGAAGTTGCTGTAACGTCCACTACCTTCCTCATTCGTCTTCTTTTTTGTAACTTCAAATTGAAGGCTTAATATTTTTGACATTTATTTAAAAGAAATGGCTATTTTTATGTACAAATATCTTTCAAAATTTTACCTAAAATGTTGAATTGATTATTCCATACACGGTCACAATACCAGAAACCAAATTGAAGGTGCAACCCCGCCACATCAAATCCTTAATTATTATGATATATTTCTTATAGAACCGTTACTTCTCAGCAACGCAGGGCAGGAGAGCCCAAAGGGAAAAAAGAGGAAAAATGAGAAAGAAAGAAGGCAACACAAAAAACAAAAAGGTAACATAAAATAGTCAGCAGTGGATGGAAAAGCCATTCTTTTTGTTCTGATATATTTTGTTGTCATTTGTCGAGACATAGAAATTTGTTATGCTCATGGTGCAACATCAGCAGCCTATTAAAATTCTATTATTTTAACCAATAATTCCTCCATGTCTTGACAAAGGTCCTGGATTTAATTTTCCATATTTTGTGTACATTGTTTTCACACAGTTTTGTTGATTAATAAGTGGAATGAATATAAGATGTGTATAAGAGACAGGTGTATATGTAATATACACAAATATATTATTATAACTTATATTATTTTGCAGTTTCAGGTATCACCATAAATGATTTCAAGAGTATGCTGCTTGTTGTGTCAGATTATTGGAAGAAACATGGAAATATCAGCATGTTAAAGGTTTTGCTTAGACAGTTTAAGTGTAAAGTGGGTGTGGGGGAAATAGAAAAGAAGGATGATGTAATAAGTTTGTTTGAATTATTGATTGGCTCAGGTGATTGCAGCTGTGAAGAATTTTCTGTCATTTTTGAGGCAGTTAAGATTTGTGGTCTTGATGGTGTATACCGTAAGATAAAACAAATTGAATCCTTTGACAGTTTTCCTTTCAAAGATTCAATCAGTACGTTTTCCGTTTATCGCCGAAAACTGATCAAATTTGGCAAGAATTTGAAGGAGGAATCCATTCAAAAAATTGTGTTTTTTCATCAAGATCTGAATGTACACGATGTGGATAAGTGGCATCTAATATTGGCACTGGAAGACAAAGGAATTATCAAAGATGATGAAAGGTCAATGAATGATTTTGTCAAATCATTGAGAAAAATCGGATTGAATAATGATGCAGATATATTAGAAAAGCCATTGTAACTAATGGTTGAATTTCCCTATTCGAAAGTCCCATTTCATACCGGCAACAATGAGATATCATTTATATGACAACAGTATTTTTGGATTTAAAAAGATGTAAATAGGCCTAATAGCCTAGTCATTTTACTGAACTTCTTTGATTTCTCATAGATTTGATAATACTCCTTGCATTAGACCTACATAATTTGTAGGCTGTCATAACCAAGTATCTATATCAGGTATCTAGGAGACCCAGGAGAAACCTATATGCCTATTGTTGGGATTCCGGGAGGGGTACGATGGGAAAGGGAGGGGGAAAGGCCTCAGAAGTTGAAGGATGCTAGCATGTAAATGGCAAAGTTCATCATATTAATAGTATTTATGCAAGCCAGTTGGTTAATCAGAGAGTTTGCTTAAAAGGGAAAAGGGGATTCGCATCAATAAGGGCTGGGTTCCATGTCTGGGAGCACAATTTGTTGGGGGGGGGGGAGGAGGAAAAAAAACCTACAATTTATTAAATAAGACTTTCAAATCCCTAACTGTTGGATGTTGGATTTTCCAGGTATTTCATCTTTAGACCTCCAGAGTGGTGCCTGGCCGTTCCTGTCCCCGCACACTTAGCCGTCAGGAAAATTGACCTAGATCATTTCCTACACAGTAGAAGGTTATTCTACTGGATCCTTACCGGGCGTTGTCCTTAGATTCCGCAGATTTCTAGTGAACAACCTAGCAGACCTCCTACTCCCCCAATTTCTCAAAGAATTTTTATTCTAGAGCCACCACTCTGCTCTATCGTAGATCATTATTTTAACACCTTTCATATATTTTAATAGTGGATGTGGCAACCCTAGTATTGTCCACTAATGCTGTAGCCATGGACAAGGTCAGTCACCCATTCTTTCTCCGGCAAATACTGGCACCACTCCTGTGCCAGACAACCTGGTAAACAAATCTGTTACTAGGAGTACAGTATGTGGTTCATTTGTTCATTTGGTGGGGGGGGGGGAGGAGGAAAAAAAACCTACAATTTATTAAATAAGACTTTCAAATCCCTAACTGTTGGATGTTGGATTTTCCAGGTATTTAATCTTTAGACCTCCAGAGTGGTGCCTGGCCGTTCCTGTCCCCGCACACTTAGCCGTCAGGAAAATTGACCTACAGATCATTTCCTACACAGTAGAAGGTTATTCTACTGGATCCTTACCGGGCGTTGTCCTTAGATTCCGCAGATTTCTAGTGAACAGCCTAGCAGACCTCCTACTCCCCCAATACCTCAAAGAATTTTTATTCTAGAGCCACCACTCTGCTCTATCGTAGATCATTATTTTAACACCTTTCATATATTTTAATAGTGGATGTGGCAACCCTAGTATTGTCCACTAATGCTGTAGCCATGGACAAGGTCAGTCACCCATTCTTTCTCCGGCAAATACTGGCACCACTCCTGTGCCAGACAACCTGGTAAACAAATCTGTTACTAGGAGTACAGTATGTGGTTCATTTGTTCGGCCAATCCCCATTTTAGAGAAAAAATGCTCTTAATAACCAATCCCCAAATACTTCGGTGAGATTGTTCTTAATGGGGCTATCATGCTCAGCGGATAATTCCCAATTGAATACCCTAAATGATTGATAAATCAAATAATTCGTTGAGAGCTATGCTACACGATGTAATTACGTCCTTTATTGGAACACTGCATTTACCTTTCTTTGATGATTTGTATAATAATTTAACAGTGTTAATGGCTATCTTGATTTATATTATATGCTTTTATTCTATTATTTGTTTCCAGCTGTACCTATTGTGTATATACATAGGGTATATGTTTGTATATATAATAAATAGTATACAGTATATTATGTATATATACTGTATAAATACACACACACACATATCTCAGACTCCATCACCACGATTTTTTTAAGAGTAGTGGAAATATAGAAAATGTTTATTTAAAAATTGAAAGGGTAGTGTACGGTATTTTGAAAGGTCGATTATACATTTGTTGATACTCGTTAATGCAAACAATATAATGTGCTCTTAAATTATGAAGAAAAGGAAACAATTTATCAAAACTAATACCTACAAGATGGAGTCTGTTTTATATATTATATACAAAGATAAAGATTGAAGTACAGAACAGTCAATTTTCAATCGCGGTACAATTTCTTCTATAACGATTGGTTACTGTGAGTTCAGTAAAACTTCCACTGGGTAGGTAATGGTTTAGCATTACCCTTATTAGTTCCTATGCATGTAATGCAATAGGAACTATTGTATTCACTTTTTTTCCGTGTGGGGGTGTGTATGGGGGGGTGTGTGTGTATGTAGACATCTTCAGGAAAAGTTTTTCAACATTTTGTTATACTGACAGTGACTCCCTTGGGATTAGTTTACTAATTCGCCATCCATCACTGTATTCACATTGCATCTTGTCTGGCATCCTGGCCCATATTGCCGTTGTGGAAAATATCAAGGTGTCACTTACATACTAGTGCAAACAGTACTGACATAACAAAGTATTGTATTTTGTGATACTGCATAGTAATTAATAATTTTGAAATAAAACTAAATATTGTTATATTACTGTAATTTTATTTTTGCCTTATATAATATTTGTCCCAAACTGTTTACTTTACTGTTGATCACTATTAATGAGTCTGAGTGATTTAAGGAAGCAATTTGTATTGAAACTGTTTACAAAGGAGTGGGGGAACAGGAAGCAGTGCGTCCCTGAATGGGTCCCTGCGAAGTTGAAAACAATCCATAGCGATAAATGTATCACAGTTGATGTATTAATTAGGCCAATAGGCCAGCATTTTCGCTACCGCAGCATAACACAGCAAACGGCCTAAATATTTTTTCAAATTGAAATATTTCATGTATTAAATCCAGTCACCACTATTCTGCATAGAAACGTTGACGCCTGCTGGTGGTTTAATATGTTGTTGTCTAGTAGGCCATGCCAGCACCCCCACCCCCCGATATCGTTTCAAACTACTGTAAAATACTGTGTACCTACATAGGCCTACAAAATAAAATAAATAAATAAATAAAATAAAAAAATAATGGATTCTACTAACCTAATTTGCCTATCAAATAACATAAACGATGTGGTCAAAAATCACTATTTTGGACCGTCAAAAATCACTATTTTGGACCGTAAAAACTCAATCCTCCGGAATTGTTCACGTTAAACCACCACACAAATTTTAGGCAACCTTATATTTTCTGATAAAGTCATGTATCATGCACAAGAACGTTGACGCCTGCAAGGCTCCGGGGTTTTTTTTTAGTACCCTGCATAAATTCAGTACAAAAAACGTGTTTCACATGAAGTTTACGTAAATCCAATTAATAAATATTGTTTTATCAGTCACCGTTCATATATAATGGACACTTCACTGAATGTGTGATTTTAACAATTTTTTTTGCTGTAATTTTATATTTTATTTACTCTCTGCTCCCTGAGAGTGAAATAAAATAAATGAATAAAATATATAGTTTTTTTCAGTCTATATATTTTAGCGCAGGGTGGAAGGGAACCGACATATATAGTCATTTTACGCATGTAAATCCTCTCCTCTCATAATCTTGCTTTGGTTTGTATTAATCAAGAAACATTGGAGACTGACTTACTGACAAACTTCTGCAGTTTGATAATAACTGTCTTGGCTGATTTTTAAATAATTCTCCAGCTGACTGGAAGCTAACTGTGCCTTCTATAACACAAGAAATGTCAAAACTATCGTAGTTATGGTAAGGGGAAAGGAGTCATCCCATCCCCTCACTCTAAAAGAAGATCCTGGATTCTATTATTTTAACCAATAATTCCTCCATGTCTTGACAAAGGTCCTGGATTTAATTTTCCATATTTTGTGTACATTGTTTTCACACAGTTTTGTTGATTAATAAGTGGAATGAATATATAAGTAGGTGTCTAACATCACGTTCGCAATAATATCAGGTAGGATATAGGTTTTTTTTGTGATGTACATCAATAGTATGCTACGTTGTTGGGGAAAATTTGGTCAATGTTGTGAAT
>NW_022718161.1:0-1028 GCF_011630105.1 Anneissia japonica | reverse complement strand
GTAAGTGCACAAACATTAACCATTGAAATTTTTCTTTTTTTTTGTTTGTTTTTCTTTTTTACTGTACAACTTTCTTTTTCCCGTTTCAACCTTTTTTTTTCTGTTTCATGCTGTCTCTTATACTTTTTTCATCTCTATTGTCCTGGAAAGCGCATATAGAGATGAATGTATGCAAGCGCACAACCATTAACCATTGCAGTTCAGGCTCCAATTGAAATATACAACATAATTTTTTTTACATAATAATAAATAAAGAAAAATAATAAATAAAACAATATTAGTACAGCACTTAAGATAGTACAGTGCACCCTCTAATTCAAGAGCCCTGTAATTCCGAGACCCCTTTAATTCGAGACCACTTTTCTAAAGACCCAAGTAACAATCTTTAACATAAAGCTAGCCCTCTAATTGGAGACCAACTCCGAGACCACCCCAAATTTTCAGGACCTAAAGTGGTCTCAAAACGGAGGGCGAACTATATTGAAAACTAATATAAAAACTCTATGAAAACTGAAAATTTATAAATAGGTGAAAAACGTAGAATCATAAATTCCTACCAGTATAATAGTGAATTATAAATAATTAGGGGAAAAAAGTACAACAAAAATGATGGTTATTCTAGCTAGTCAATAAGAAATTTTGATTTTTATATACTTAGGGTAATCCCTACCAGTTACTTTTTGGAATGTTCAATAGTTTCTACAAGTATTTCCTGTTTTTGTAAAACCTTGTGATCATTGGTAATCTGCTTATAGAGATGTGAGGTATTGATGCTTTCTTTCAAGATTTAAGGTACAAGCTTTCATATTTTTTGTTTCTTTTTATTGTTTTGTTTTCCTTGTTTTTTGTTTTCTTTTGTTTTGATTTTTATAGTTTTTTTTATCATTTTTTTTTGTCTGCAATGATAGTTATTGTAATTGAATAATGTAGGTTGGAAGTCTTCATTAATTAATCAAATTAGTGAATTCTTTAAATCTACATTATAAAATGTGTTCTTTTGCAGCATTTAAATAGTTGGAAGAATTTAT
>NW_022718160.1:0-1339 GCF_011630105.1 Anneissia japonica | reverse complement strand
GTACTACACATCTATGTAAATCTCAATATATGTATGAGTGTTGTTTATTAATGTGTGTGATCAGGTATATTCCTATATATATTATATATATGCTAATATTCACTCTTGTTTCTTCTACATTTTTTTTTATCTGCATATTGTTTGTATTGGACCCCATTGGAAATAAATTGTTTCTTTTCGACTTTACGGGTTACCCTGGTTTTATGTTTTAATTTTTTTTAAATTTTATTTATATTGTTTATTGTTCATTTTTTTTATTTTTTTTTATTTTTTTTTTTGTAATGTTCAAACCGAATAAAATAAAATCATTCCATTTTAACGCCAAGTATACACTATGTTCACAATAAATAATTGAATTACTGATAACCGTTCGCTACAATGATCGTCAATTAAATGGTACATAATTATTCCAATTGGTAATGCTATAGTAATATGTTCTACGGCTTGCACAAAGGCTCAAGTAAAAAGGAGAAAAGGAAAACTCTTTATTGATTTTAAAATTAATGAAAAGAGACTAATTTAAAGTGACTTTTTCAAGTTCTTTTTTGTTTGTTTTTGTTTGAAAACATTTAACATGAGCTAATCAGTAGATGAATGATAGTTTGCATAAAATATGTAAGGGGGACAAAGATTGTTCACAAAGCAAATATAGACACTAGCCTATTGTGGTGAATATTCTTAAAACGTAGTGTGGAAATAATGTTAATTGTAATCATTAAAATCAATTAAATGCTTATAAAAGGTTAGAACGCCTGAGCTACCGGGGGCTTCGCCACCCCCACCGGGGCGTCATACATGAACCCCACCGTAGGCCTTTCAACCACGGGTCGATCCCATGAGCGTAATAGTGTCTAAAGCAAAACATGACAAGCTGACTTTATTAACTTGACGTGATTCTTTTTTTTCAAAACAATGGGTCATCAACGATCACCTTATCATGTATATAATGAATTATTCGGCAGTGAAGAGCATAGCCAATAGAGTAAAACATAATGGACCGCCCTGTTGCACAATTTAATGTGTGGAACCTACACTCATTATACTAGGTTTATGTGTGTGTGTATATAGATATACATAAATCATTAAAGAAAGGTAAATACAGTGTTCGAATAAAGGACATAATAATACATCGTGTAGCATAGCTTGCAACGAATGTAGTCCTGTAAATAAATGAATAAAGAAATTGTGTAATAAAATGCCTCTGGCGGGACTCGAACCTGCGACCTTTCGCTGTCAAGGCGAGCGTTATAACCATTAGACCACGGAGGCTTCATGGTTAAACTGATTCAAATACCACCAGATACACTCCATTACACAATAAGTACAGGACTACATTCGT
>NW_022718159.1:0-740 GCF_011630105.1 Anneissia japonica | reverse complement strand
CGTTAATCAATACTTAAAATTGTCTAAATTCAAACAAATACTGCTCTTGTGATCCTAAAGCTTTGGAGCTTCCAGGGACTTGGAAAGAGGAAAAGCTATGAAAAGCGATTTACCACTTGGCAAGTTCCTCTAGTACCAGGATATACCTTTCATTTCTTTTATTCAAAAAACCATTTGTACAATAGCAGCTCAAGTAGCTGATTCGGAGTACAAATATACAGTAAAGGAACACACACTTGTTTACACTTTAAGGGGCTAGGGTTTACCACAAGATTTGAGATTTAATTTTTAGTAGACAAATTTAACAGTCAAAGGTTGTTAAATTTGGATAATGTTAAGTGGTTCCTTAAATTCAGTCATATGAGACCAAATGTTTAGTTTTGGTGTCTACACATATGTTTTCAATGTCAACGAATTCATCTATATCACTCAAAATAATGTACAAGGCTATAATTATAATGATTATTGTGTTCATTTCAATTATGTATGCTTTGATTTATTTTTAACAAACACTGAAAACATTAATCAGCACCTAAAATTGTTTAAATTCAACAAATACAATGTGATGCTAAAACGTCGGAGCTTGAAGGGACTTCGAAGAGAGGAAAAGGAGAGTCTGAGGGAAAGAGATTACTGTACTACTTGACAAGTTCCTCTAGTACCAGTATATACAATCTTGTTTACACTTTAAGGGGATAGTCTGTATTTAGCACAAGATTTTAGATTTTGCTTTTCATAGT
>NW_022718158.1:0-2395 GCF_011630105.1 Anneissia japonica | reverse complement strand
ATATGTTCATTAATGCTCGAGTGGAGTAAAGTTATATTACTAATAACTAATGACAAATCTTCGTTGAATATTATGGGATAAATCGATCATTTATTCCTCAAGTAAAGAGTTTCGAACAGATATTTGGTTTTTAAAAGATATAGAAACAAAATATAAAAAGATTGTACAAATAAAATGTGGTGGTAGGCCTATACATAAAAGTGTAATAATAAAGCATGTTATAGAAACCATCGCCGTATGATATTTGACCTTGTATTTCGGTATGACACCTATAATTTAAAAATTAAACTAAAATGAAAGGAATGAATTTAATACCCAAACCATGTATAAGCAGTGCAGGATACGTAACATAAAAACTAACGGAGATAAAACTCCTCATACAAAAAGACAAAATACTCTAAAATACTCTGTACTTACCAACACCGTTTCAAACTACACAGCGAAACAAGCACAACCCTGCCTCAATTGAGACAAGCAAACCTGCGGTTCGGAAAGTCATTCGCTCTTCATGTTATCCCGGAAGTTTCGAATAGAACAATATATAAAGGCTTCACAATTTGTGGTTTTAAAACACTCTAACACTTTCTTTGACCAACAATTTTAATATGGTCTCGTTTATCTTTTCCGTTAGGAAGTAATGGTATCATATTTAATAGTGTGTGATTGCTCAGTATCCTTAACATGTTCTGTTTTAAGCATCATCAGTTTGACAATGGATTACGACTATGCTAAACGTAAATGCCCACATATTATGCAATTTAGAGAATTGTTATATTTTAAAATTACCTGAAAGTGCAAATCAGGAAGATCAAATGCAATTAGTGAATTACTGTGAAATAATATTAAATTGGTAACAAAAACATTATAAGACACTTTTGAATAAATTTGAATAAATAAAATTATGTTTTTCGCTTCTAGTGTACAACTTTAATGGATGTGCTTCGCAAAGTTATATCATTTTTAGTATTTAGTTTGAATAGTTTTTTTTTAGACCTGATTAATTATTTCTTCAGTATAAATCCACTTACTCTTCTTAAAATTACAGAACAAAACAACCTTATAAAATTAATTACATTAAAGTTTAACAATAATATTTAAGTAATAGTAGTGAATCACAATAACATCATAATGTTGGGAAGTAATGATGATAAAGTATGATGACTTACGAATTATCTAATATAAAGAAGTACAACCAACGATAACATAATGCGCACATGGTAATACTAAACAATATGAACATATATTTCAAAGAAAAATTATAATAATATTGAAATACATTTGGCATGCATAAATATGGTCATGATGACGAAATATCATGACCATATAATAGACGAATCCAAGAATGGTGCCCTCTTCTCAACGCCATTACTGGGGGAGTCCCTACTCCTTGGCATACTCCTAAAATGCTGATGCGGTGATGCTGTTATAAACCCAGTACCATTGAAAAATCCGGCTTTTTATTTTGTAGTCAAGTGGTCCACTGATATATTTATGATTTAATAAAGAGCGAAATGTTTAATCAATCTTTCTAATCTGGGTCTATTCAAAATGTGTAACACATTATAAAATAAAGTAACTAGGTTTTATTTATTTAGAGGTACTAGTACATAAATTTAGGCCTTCACTGTAAATTGAGCAACTAAATCTTAATTTTCGAGTATATTTTTTAAAACAGACATTTTTTTAGCGGCTGAGAAGGTATACATTCTTTACCCGGTTAATGTATTTTAACTTGTATAATTATTACTGCACTATGTCAGAGTATGATTGAAACGAAGCTGTTATTCTTTGTATTCGCCGCCGATAACACGCCGCAAAGTTATTTAGCTATGTTGTGTGTTTATAGACTGCTCGCTATGTAGTGCTGTGTATTGTAATTCATTCATAACGGGCGGTGGCTAAAGCTTAGGCCCTGTAAATTGAAAGTGGTAAACTAATTATATAATATATTGTTCAGTATGCCTATGTATTACAAATTTATATTAACTGTTTGTATACCGTACTTATCAATCGTATTGACTGGATATTCTTATGATAAAATCAATTTGTAACTTGTATGTTGATGATCACTGTTCTTGCTTGTTATTTCCTCAATGCTTGTAAGATTTTTTTAAATTTTATTTATTTATTTATTTTCAATCTTTCGACAAAAACAGAAAAGTTGGACAGGGGTGCCGAGGAAAAGCAAAAGTTAGAAAAACTGTCATCAAAAGATATGCTTAACCAATATGCTGGCCGCAGCGTTTGTTATTGTGCCTTTCGCGTGGCATATTTTTTTGCGTGGCATAGTTTTGACTTTTCGCGCGGTGCAAGCGCTGCATCGTAGACAAAAATCATGGGCAGTCATTTCTGTTTACTCGTTACATTTTAGGTAAGAAAATCATTCTCAGATTGT
>NW_022718157.1:0-741 GCF_011630105.1 Anneissia japonica | reverse complement strand
CTGAATCTAAATCTGAAATTAATGCCATGCTATACTACCTTTGTAAAATGCGTTTATTCAAAATACATACTATAATATAGCATAAAAAATGTTTCACACTTCTGTCAGTGTAGTGTGTATATACAACTACTGTATTGTATTTCAGGATGGAGCGGATATGCAAGACCGCAAGACGGACTCTAACCCAAGTCACAGAAGTAAATGATTAAAAACAGTGCAGACAGTGGTTGTTGGGTGCCAAAAGTCGGTGAACCAAATTTTTCATTATAGCATATATCCAGGTTCTTTAAATTTCTCACGGATGACTATCATCGCCTTACTTTATGGTAAATTGAATTCTGTCACATAGTCCTAGTGATCGTTTTTGTACACTGCTATCTCATCTTCTAACATGCTAGGTCTATTTATATTTAATAACAATTTTTAACTTTATTATTATTATAGGGCTACAGTTTATATACATTTTTATCGTATTTTTTCTTCCATTCTTCCCTTCTTTTTCTTTTCAAAATTTTGTGATTCTGATATCTTAATGTACCGTAACAATCTTAACATCTTTTGTATTTCTAAATTTCATTGATTTAATAGCAGTGATGGACCGTAGGGTAAATTGCAGGGTATGCTAGCTGTTTGCATATCTAAGATGTGCGAGGGTCGTGCACGCCCCTCCCCCAAGAAAAAAATACTCGCCCATCCCCCCGGGCAGCCCACAAATCATGCTCAAGGAGTTAAAATCATCTA
>NW_022718156.1:0-1365 GCF_011630105.1 Anneissia japonica | reverse complement strand
AGAAAAAGTAATCAGTTTTGGAAGAGGGCGTCCTATCTGTTGCCATGGATCTCAGATGGTTGCTGTTCAGAGGATAGCGGTCAAGGGTCAAATGTTTCCAATTTAGCAAGAGGGCGCCATTCATGCCTTATTACAGAATTTGCACGCGTAAATCGCGGAGAACGCTATCTTGTGTTTATAAGATCTTTGATTTAGAGATAGACGGAACATAGAGTTCTCTATGGACGGAATAAGCGACTTGTAAAACACTGAAGTCAGTGTCATTTTTTTCCCCCTTTTAGTTAAGATTTTTAAACTTTAGAATATTATATTATTTTAATTGGATTTGGATTTTTCATTACTATTGTCTCTTTTTTTATGAATTTATCTTTACTTGTAACTTTTGTTCTGTTGTATGGTCGAACCTCTCCTGCGTAAGAGTGTTCCTCTGCTTTGAAAGAGAGAGCCAATAAATTATTATTAATTATTATTATTAGGCACCAGGATGCCAAAAGAATGACGTAATCTTATATTCCGTATTTGGATAAATGGGCGGACCGAAATAAACAATTTCACCAACCAAATGTTCATATTTTTGGAGCCACGAAACTGAGTCACTCGCCGCTCGTATCGACTAGTTAGGCATGACTAAATTTAAATAGTCCTCCCTAATAAAACGGGCTTAAAATATTTAGAATAGACCCTAGTAAGACTAATTTTGGCAATGGCAAAAACAATTAAGCCTAGACGGCATACCATACAAATACAACAAAACTTTAACTTTCCAAGAGGATGGCTCAGGCCTCGTCTGAGTACTAGTAGGCCTAGCCTAGACTCTAGTAGAGGCTTGGTGTATTTTTAAGTTCTAACTTAGAGGCCTACCTTTTTAACAATATTCTACTCTAAAGGCCTAAATCTATGTAGCAGCTAGCGGTGAGCAAGTTTCCTAAGTATAGCCTACGGTTATCAGTCCATGTCGTTCTCAGCAGGCCAGAACTATATAGGCCTACTAACTGTTTTTATTCAAGTATAGGTAGCCAAAAGGGAGCTGGTAGCTAGCTTGTTCTAGTCGAGACATCCGCATCTTCAATTTTGAAAATTTACCAAGATTGATTAATATGCATGAAGTTAGCCAATCACGTGATTTACAAAATCAGTCATGCATACGATATCCCACATCAAATTTGATGTGGGAAATTGCACGCATGAATCGTTTGCTTAGGCCCTAATTCGAAAAAAAAATCGAGTATGGGACGCCAATTAAATTAGGTATGGCGCGCACTAAGTGCAATAAAGAGTAAGTAACATAAAATTTGGGCCTGGAACCCAGGCAAGCATTAATCCTTGTATTCTCTCACTCCTGAAGATTGCATTAGCATGAAACAG
>NW_022718155.1:0-606 GCF_011630105.1 Anneissia japonica | reverse complement strand
GCTTTTTAAAAAAACTGAATATAAGTATTTTCATTATGGCTCTATTTATTACAAACATTTTCAACAACAACCATCATTACACATTCAGGCCCTTCTTTTAGGTAAAACTATCTATCTTTAATTTTCTTTCTTGAGTTTGGGACTATTATGTGTTTCAATAATTTATAGGGCTAACCCTAAATACCCAAAGAAAAGTTTTGTGTTTTTAATTCTAATTTTGTCGGAATCGATCAAATCTCCCTAAAATGTGCAATTTTTAGAGGAAATTGGCCTACTTTAACGAGAAATGCGCGAAATTTGAGATTTTTAAGCACATTCAGGGGGTGAAAAGGGCATCTTCAAGTGGTGGGGAAAGCCTTCCACAGATGGATGTTTTCCCCTTATCTCCGGCGGTTACTCCACTGCGGAGAACATCTGGCGGCTTAGATCAAAGGAGCTATGGACACTTTTTAAAGTGGAGAAAGGGTTGCAGGGCATTGTGAGTCTGGTCATTAGGCCTATATCTTCCTTTTTATTCTTGTCTTTATTTTTCTCTTCTCTTTTTCTTTTCCTTTTTCCTTTCCTTTTCTTTTCCCCTTCTTTCTCTTTCCCTCCCTCTCCCCTCTT
>NW_022718154.1:0-846 GCF_011630105.1 Anneissia japonica | reverse complement strand
CACATGAGGAGGCCATTGTAGAGTGATAGCAGAGTATAAAACTGCAAGAGGTCCGACTGCAGGGGATTCTTTGGAACACAATCCCATCTCAAAAATTACTTGCACAAAGGGGCATGGCCTTTAAAAGCAGAGGGCAACGCATACGAGTTTCTAAATTATGTGTAGCCTGCCCCCTATTTCGTGGCAGTACTTCTAACATTCCGTTGCCTGCATTCAAAATCAGTTTTATACTCTTTGGTGATAGGAAGTATATTATTTCTTGAGATAAATTGAACAGAATATGGAATGAGGTGGCATTGTCAACCGATGAACTTAATAAAATGCTTTCTTTCCTTGCAGGTATTTGTTATCTTGGTAGACGTAAAACCTCAACGCTACTGGAATTCCTGTTTTCTTTTCATAATTGCAGTGATGTTTTCAAGGTGTGTGATATTATTCATAGTTATTATTCTAAAGTAATATTATTTGCATGCAGTGGCATATCTAGCATTATTAAAATGAACCTAATGAAGATAACATGGCCCTAGGCTATTTCTAATAAATATATAAAATGATATTTAGGAGATGATATATGTCTTGTGATTGATGTGTGCATTTTAACAAATAATTTTGTAACTTTTTATTTTGAGACACTATTTGGCCAACATTTTAACCTTAATTCATTTTTGAAATTTAGAAATACTCACTATCTACTTTGATTTTGTAGCATATGGCTTAGTCACCAATATGAGATGGGGGTTACACCATAGGCTTTGCAATATTTGTACATACATAAAATCCATAAAACTATTCTTTCTTGTTTTTAGTGATTTAATCTGTTGTTTACATTGTTTAGCACCGAAAAAC
>NW_022718153.1:0-773 GCF_011630105.1 Anneissia japonica | reverse complement strand
CATTGGATCAAACATATGGAACACATACTCCAAGTTAAATTATTGAATTAAATTATATTATTATTCCATATTATTGCAGCAGTAATCAGCGCATTTGTGTTGGAACCTACCAGATACCCACTTGTACTCCTGGGTGGAGAGAGGCAACCATAGATAAAGTGCCTTGCCCAAGGACACAAGCGATTTGCACAGCGAGAGTTTCAAACCCCCGACCTCGAGGTTGGGAGTCCAAGCCACAACTGCACCAACTGCTTCTAGTGCTGTTAAAATTAATCCAATTCAAACAGAGCTTTCAGTGGTACCTTGTTTTCAGAATTGATGTAGAATTTAAATATGGATTTTTACACTCCAAAATATAAATCTAATTAATTAATTACACAATAATTGCAGAATGGAGATGTAGCTTGGTGGTTAAGGTGCTTGCCTTCCAATTTCAGGGTCTTGGGTTCAAATCCTGTGACAGCACAGTATATTTTTTCACGGCTAAAAACATCTCCACTCCCTAAGCCTCGTAATCAGACTTCACTAATAAAAGCATCACGAGGGGGCAGCTGACTTAAAGAGTTATAGGGATTCATTTGCTTAAGCTGGCACCGATCATTTCTTTGCTGATCGAGTAAATAAAATGAAAGTGAAACAAATTATTTATTTTATCTCAGAGGACCCCTGAATCTTCTAGAATATGCTGTAAGGGTCACCCCTTAAAGTAAAAAAAACAATTGGATTATTGCTACTCAATATACATTTGTAGTATAATGCTTACAGTACAACAC
>NW_022718152.1:0-596 GCF_011630105.1 Anneissia japonica | reverse complement strand
GAAATAAGTATACAATAAATTACAAAACAGCACAGAAGCAAACATAAAACATCAGATAGAAATTGTCTTTAAAAAGATTGATAGAAAATAAAAAGTTACAGATAAAATTATTATCCCATAAAGAGTGTAAAATTTGTGTAACCGCAGCTACTTATGTTTTGCTCCAGAACTATGTTTTGAGCATGTCTTCTAGTCTATGGGAAGGAGAACAGATTTATCATGATGATAGTGGGAAGCCCATCAAAAATACAGAAATTACTGGTAAGTTGAAATCTCTATTTCGAATAATTTACTGCATAGTGGTTGAAATTATTATTTTTTTTTTTTAAATCAAAAGCAATCTTGGAATAAATTAATCTGGTTTCTGTAAATGTTCTTTGTGTGAACCAGATGGATAAACTTATTGCATACCTGCAGTGTTTCAGATGCTACCTCAGGCTATTCTTTATTAAGCACTGAAGCTACTACGAGTCATCACCGCTTTAAGTATGGTGAAGTACGCCCCCATATGGATGAGTGAGATATCCTGAAGAATATTTTGATAAAATACAAGAATTGGTTCAGCCATTTAAATGGCTTATTAAACTCTGTTCACA
>NW_022718151.1:0-926 GCF_011630105.1 Anneissia japonica | reverse complement strand
GGTCGAAGTCGAGTCGGTCGGCGAACGACGTCGAAGAACAAGTCGTTACCTATGCGCACGGATCAAAAAAAGGCCCCGTTGAGGTTGTTCGACACCTTCCACATTACTTGCGCTACCAGAGGCAAAGCCCGCATAATGCTTAGGTGGAGCTCACCAAGTCCGCAGAAGCGATCACATATACAAGGCCTCACAAGCCCGATAGCTGCGTACTCCCGAAGGTACATGTTCACAACCGGAACTCCCCCGAACCGCAGACTGGAGCCGTGTCGCGGGTGCAGCAAATCTAGCCTGCTTTGCGGCCGTCCATGGAAGATGTACCACTATTGGAATTTCACCAACAAAGCAGATTACTCCCTAGACGCTGTTTACAGCTTTACATCCGTTGCCTCCAGCATCCGCACGACACACTTCCTCCGTTCTCCATCCGACAGCGACTTCGACCGTCCTCCGTGAAACTTGCGTAAGGAATGAACGATTTTCTAACACCGACTCCCATTTATACCTTTCGGTGATAGATGTGTATAAGAGACAGCTCTGGACTTTGATTGGTCGGACAGATCACGCCGTACCAAATCTCGATGCTGATTGGCCAACTACTTGGCGCCAAAATCGGTAGACCGTAACGCCGGCCTCCGGCGACCGCCGTTGCGAGCCGGCGTACGCCGGACGCCGGACGCCGTCCCGGTCGTCGCTGTGAGTCGGCGGACGGCGTTCGTGACACCGGACTGGGAGTCGCTGTCACGGACGCCGGACTGGCCGTCCTGGTCGTCGCTGCGAGTCGGCGGACGGCGTTCGTGACACCGGACTGGGAGTCGCTGTCACGGACGCCGGACTGGCCGTCCTGGTCGTCGCTGCGAGTCGGCGGACGGCGTTCGTGACACGTACGCCAAACGCCGGACTGGTCGTCGTTGCGAGCCGGCGGACGG
>NW_022718150.1:0-707 GCF_011630105.1 Anneissia japonica | reverse complement strand
TTCTTTTCCTGAAAGCGACGCGGTCGTTGCCTTCCACGGCAACGTCGTCACGACCGTTCACGTTCAGTCCGGCTCCTTCAAATCCACGTCGATCCCTTCGCACCCGACGCCTGGAGATTGGGTGTCCGAGACGAAGTTTGCCGACGGCGATTTCGTGTACAGGATCGGTCTCAACGGGATAGTCGACTGGGTCGTCTTCTCACGATCTGAAACGTTCGGTGTCAAAATCAAAGTGGTGGACAGGACGACGACCCTCGATCACGGGTTTATCGTTACCGCCGTCCCGCTCCTCTTCCCGGAAGGCCGGGTGCCCGCTACGACGATGATGAACACGGTGCCTCGAAAGGTTACCTCGAAGAGGTTTTCTCTTCTACGAAGGAAGAACTCCGGAAGAGATTAGAGCGAACGAACACGGAGGAGGGAGATCACTTTCTCTGCGAACGTCCAACTGAAAAGACATGAAGGAGTTCCTGTTTTCAATCGTCCTCGGCTCCGACGATCACGGATTCCTGTCCGACGATTTCTGCGGCGGAGCGCACGTGTTCGCTTCGGACGAAAGCGGCATCAAGGCAATCGTCAACTTTCGTAATGCATCCTCCTACTTTCACGGGTTGTTCGAGTCGCCGTTCGCGATGGCGTCCTTTCACCTAAACGTCGACGTGGACGATGCTCGGGCGTTCGTACTCTTTGCAGAGTTTGCGAGAAAT
>NW_022718149.1:0-2141 GCF_011630105.1 Anneissia japonica | reverse complement strand
TTTTACTTCTTTCATTTAGTAAATATTTGTATTGATTGTTTCATTCTTTTTTGTATGTTTTTTTTTATAAGGATGCACCATCAAACTGATGTGTTTCGTTCATTTTAAAGCAATTCCAACAAATAAATCTGAAATCTGAGGTCAAATCACCACCGCTTGTCTTTACAATTGTCAGATTGTGTGCTAATAGTCTGCACATGCTCATTGCTTTCCCTAGCAGCATCATCCCTTGGACTGAAACGATTAAGCTTCCTTGCTAGCTTTATGCCGACAACTGTGGCTATACTGACAATAACGAGTAGGCAAATGTTGACGACTAGGACAGTTATGTCGAAGAATAAATCCGGGCGTCTATCGTCAGTGTCTGCAAAGAATAGTAAGTAATGATTAAGTAAAATTAAATGACCTGGAAAAAAATATGATTATCGATGGTAGCCCGTGTGGTCTTAATGTGCAAAGCCGCTCAGATAGCAAGTTAGCAGCTACTGAGATTCATCCGCTCAGCTCGCGAACCAGCAGATGAGCTCGAGTTATAACAAAAGTACAGTAAAATTAATTCAACTATGACACTGGTGAAGACTGTCACAAAGCCACACCATAATATCTGAGTACTGCAATAAATATGAAAATTTAGGAAAGTGTTCTTTTTTTAATTTATATTGTTAACTTTTACACTTTAAATTCAAGGTCTAATACTGGTCACTCAGTGGATTTTTCTAAAATCTTTTAAAAGACTTTTACGACAATAGTATGCAAAATATCTCCAAAACAATTAAATATTGGAAACCCGCTATCCGGGTCATTGCTGGAGGGAAAAATCATATAATAACCTAATGTTGTTCTAAAATACATCGACAAGAAGACATTTCCAACATTGAAGTACAGTAAATGGTATTTTTGTACTTGACAAACAATAAAATACAAGAGGTAAGTAAACATTTCTTCTCATACGGAATTGGGGCGCTAGCGGGGGTCGAGGGGCAAAGGACCCCCGTCGGAGACCTCTGTACCCCCTGCTTGGACCCCCCCTGTAGAGGAATTTCCAGCTTCGTCTTGAAAAAAATCCTTTGTAAATAAATAATCCTATAATTAACGTAACATTTATTATTCTTTAATTAAAAAAATCCCCCGGGGGGAAGGACTAGGCTTCCCCGACGGGGGAGGGAGGCGTGGACCCCTTGTCGGGGAGCTTGGACCCCTGGTCGGGGAATTTCTGGTTCTCCCCTGTTCTCATATAGCCTAACGTTTGTTTATCCAATATTGGTGAAAGTTTGTGACCGCATTGTACTCACTCGACGAAAATCTCAATGCTATTCGTTTGACGGGCGTCACCCATGTCTGCTGTGCCTGTACATCCTTCATTACAAACCGAGTTGATATCGTTTTGTGAACAAATGTTTACATCACAACTGATGAAAACCTGATTAATCTAGAAATAAGTGTATTGTACAATCTCAAAATAGTTAGGCTATAATCAATTTGTAAGACATTTACATTTAACCTCAATGTCTAAGTGCTGCTCATTATTTCATAAAACAACTTCCAGGAAAGTTTTTTCTTATTAGGCATAAATGCAGATAATCATCTCCGTAAATATTACATTTTTAGTGAGAACAGCTCCAACAGTTAAATTAATGTGGATGCGGTCCCATTCTTTTAATGGCCATTTGATAAATATCAATGTATGAATTGTGTAACTTACAAAATCGTGTAAGCCTAACGCCAAATAATAATTTTAAAAAAGGTGATTGCTCATCTATACATTTTTTATTAATCAAATTCAAATATATCTTCGGTCCTAAATTGTAATAAGACTGTATAATCCTATTGTCCCACAAAGGAAGATCATAAAAATCATGGTAAATCTATCCGCAATAGGCCTAACACCAATTCATTTAGTAAAACATTACCTTGGGTAGGGTGCCTAGTTTTTAAACAGGTACTGTCAGGCCATTGTGTTGAGTTATGATTGCGACTAAAAACAAAATTCGATAGGTTTTTTAACTGTAGAATTTAACATCATTGTTTAAATAGAATAAAGCTTTGTGTGTGTTCAACATTTTCGTTCTACGTTTAAGTAATTTTATTATAAAATTATCTTCTACGCAAACGAAGGAGGCATGTGCTCCTAAAATATATGT
>NW_022718148.1:0-785 GCF_011630105.1 Anneissia japonica | reverse complement strand
GAATATACTGATGGCCTGAGGTTGAGGTTGGATAAAATTATATTGAGTGATAGAGATAGGACTGGAACTATATAAAAAACATTTGGATGGGAATTAGAAGAATATATATTGATATTTAGTGAGTGGAATTTGTACATAAATGAAACGAAAACAGAGTTTACACATGTGTACCTCACAGCAAAGATTGATTATGTAAATTCTAAAGAAGAAACCTGGCATAAACATAAAGTACTTGAATCAATTTTAGATAGCGAAAATGATATATGCTACCATATTATTCTTGGAAATGTTGCTTTTGATCATTTTAGAGCTTTTTAGTTCCTATGCATGTAATGCAATAGGAACTATTGTAATCACTCTTGCTATTTCCTATGTTTTTTATTGTGTGTAGTGTGTATGTGTGTGTGTAGACATTTATGCAAATGCGCATGCGTCAAAGAAAAGTTTTCCGACATTTTGTTTTACATCGCGATGCGAAGATCGATGTGAAGTTTCTGCAGAGTTCAGTCAGGGCTCACGCAAACCGACCGGAATGTCGGCATGGATGAAACTATTTTGGTTTTACGGCAAAAAAATCATCTGCTGTAGGCATAGGTATTTTGAAGAAGGCCTAAAATAAACTAAAATGTTTTAATACTTGCTGAAATACATCGTTTCTTCATTTAGATCTCCATTTTTCACTTAGTCCATGCGACGTTTTTTCTGTTGTATACGTATGAGCAGTCATATGAAGGTACTATATCCCCGACAGTTGGCTGTGCAGCAATGTACCCTTTGAATGCAAA
>NW_022718147.1:0-1740 GCF_011630105.1 Anneissia japonica | reverse complement strand
CTTCTTGTCTACCTTGACTTGATCTGACCTGAGATTGGGTCAGGACAATTACACACGAGATGTTTCTTACCTTAGTGATTACAAGGAGGGATACTATAATATTTGTAGGTGTGCAACCCTTTGACACCCCCATGGATCCTGCGTAATCCCTATTATTGACCAGGGCAAAAATTACTATAGGATAGTTCTAGGAATCAAAATTTCCAGAGATCCCCTTTCGTTTTTTTTTTTGGGATCCACCACTGCTGGGCAACCTACAGCCATAATATCGGTACTGGTTCGAATGGCACGCTCATCTATGTTCTGGAGGTGGAACAAGTCTTTTCGGATAGGGACTATAAACTGCAGGCCAGTGTACACATTGGCTCATGTGCACTATAAAAAATCCAGTACATCTTTTGAGACGAGTAGGGGGGTTACCCCGGTGTTGGCCTGCGCATGACACGACGGGACCCTTAGGGGAGAAGTAAGTTGTAAGAATGAGTAGACCACATCCGTCTCGGGCCGAAGCCTTCAACTGTGATGTTGGCCCTCCATCTGGAAGAGGAAAAAGACCATCTTGCCTATGTTAGTTAACAAGTACATTATGTCAAATGATGAATTTAAAATTTGATTAGAATTTCAATAAATTACTACTATTTATATACTATTATTATTATGATGTTATTGTTGTTATTATTATTGTAATTATTCTTTTCAGTAATGTTTTTGCATCTTGTTAAACAATGAATACTATGATAGCTGATGTATTTCTAACTATACATCATGATACAATGAATATCGTTCAGATTGTTAAACCTGGACCTTGAGTATGTAAGGAGACCATTTCTGTGTTAATTGTCCTTTGCATATGAGAAGAATTATCTCCTAATTATTGCTCAATGAATGTATTGACAGTCATTACTAATTGCTAATTACCGAATAATTGCAAGGCCACACAGAATAGGTCTCTCACAACATGAGAGACTATTGCTTAACGAAGCCTGTCTGTATATTTTGATAGCGTTCATTATCTCTCTGACACCCATACATGAGCCACCTTCAATGTTTTTGTAGTGTACAAGGTTTCAAGTGTTCATCATCATCAATAATATCATTAAATGCACTCTCTCTGTTTAGGTGGTAATAAATTTAAAACACTGAGTTATGACTTGCGTGCTCCAGCAATCGCTTTATGCAGTGGTGGATAGGATATAGCCTATTGTCAGGGACAGGGGGTGGATTGAGGGGAGTAGGCCGGCCATGCCTTCCCCCATATTGGAAAGAAAAAAAATATATATTCTGAGCAGTGAAGATGACAAGGTCTTGGTAGGGTTCATTGTCCAGAAAGCCTGGCCGGCTTTTTGTCCTTTTATGTTATTTTAAAACTTTCTATGTTTAATCCGATTGGTAATATTATCAAGATAATATTGGTAATATCCAAGAAGTGAATTTTCTTTTTTGAATCTATGATTTATGGACGATGACCATGGCGTGCTTGGCATGTCCGGCGGACATTACCATAGCGTTATCATTAATATTATATTTATTATTATATTATGTATTATGGATGTTTGGTAAATTATAGTATTAATATATTTTTAATGGAATATATTTGAAAAGCATTAAAACAAAATTCAAACTCATATCTCTTTTTCATATCATATCTTCATTACCATACTCCCTCTACTTATAACAGCATTTTACAACTGCTCTAATTTTTATGCATTAAGATGATTTAACAGCATTAAAACAAAATCC
>NW_022718146.1:0-650 GCF_011630105.1 Anneissia japonica | reverse complement strand
TGCAATGCAAGGCTACTTAGGCGAAATATAATATTCCTGCCTTGATTGATACATGAATGGTCATATACGATCGGACTATTCACTCGGAAAATGGGCATATGGCTCATAATGGTGAGCAGGAGTTGACGTAAGGATTTTTCGACGTAGGCCTACGAGCCTATAGGCCCTATGCCTATGTAGCCTAACCTAGGCCTAACTCATCGCGTCTATATTGACTGAACAAAAAGATCGGCCTGTACGATGTTTTAATATAAATAAATATGTTCATAATAGTCGGTTTGTAACAAATCTGCCTTTCGGAGAATTCTGAAGAACGTTTTACGTTTACTACCTATTCCAAATATAGTCAGGTTTCCTATAATAATTAATATAGGCCTAGCTAGGCGGCCTAGTAGTAGGCCTAGCCTAAGTACTACTTAGTTACTACTACTAGGCCAAAAGTGACTCACCGTTTCAATTGTCGTACAAAACTGCTCCTCTGCTGAGTTTATAGCACCATAGAATCGTTCATTAAACAATGGTCATCGCTTTCTTCAAATGTTTTGGCCCACAAACATCGGAGAACTGCATTAGAGTCGGTTCGACTTAAAGCCCCATTCCCGGCAAAATTTCACTAAAAATTGACTTTTTTAGAAAATATACATTTGAAT
>NW_022718145.1:0-1565 GCF_011630105.1 Anneissia japonica | reverse complement strand
GTGTAGGACTGAAACCTACACTTAATACATACATACATACATACATGCTAACAATCTCTCTTTGGCCGGGAGACTCCTGTTTTGGTATCTTTACCCAAGGCCAACTTTTTTCACGTTTTCTCGTGCTCTTCCAGTTTACACACACACAAAAAATTGCATTAAAACGTTAATTGTAGTCTTTTTTGCAATAACATACTACGAAAAGAACCTCAATATTTAGGTTATATCTTTCAATACATTGCTCGGCGACAGTATCGCCTCTCCGTGAATGGTGCGTGAAAAAAAAAGTGAGGCAATGTCTGAAACCGTTTTAAAATGGAGGTCAATAATATTAATAATTACGACTATAATACAGTACTTGTATAAAGCTAGAATGGTAACGTAGCGAACCAGACCTTATGTTACATAATTGGACATGCAGTTGCAGTTGCTCAATACCAGCTCAGTAAGTATTGAAAACGCGCTTTTTAACAAGCATTGAATCCATATTTTGTAGCTTGTACTGAAAAAGGCCAGAAAATGAGAAATTAATCCATATAGACATAGCCTACACAAGACAAAATGTGGTTCAATTAAACAAGTTATCTAAAGTCAATACCGTACATTTATTATTGGAATACATATAAGAATCATGAGATTTGCCCTTATAATACATTAATAGTTGAAACATTCAAATGGAGGGGTTACACCCCCTGGACCCATGTAATGGGAACACCCCTCCCCACCCCATGACCAAATTCCCCTGTTTTTTTACTATCAAAATATTGGCACGTATGAAAACTGCATTATTTCTTTTTCAAAAGTAAATATGTCGATTGAAAAAGATTTTATTACCAACTTAGTAAGACATTAACCATTCAAATAGTGATATTTACATGAAGAACGGATGGCAGCTGTCTTTACTCAAAATGACTGACAAGTAAACGTTTTAACTTTTTTTCAGATGCATGTCAGATGTTTTTACAATATCAGCCACTCCGGTATTAATATAGAAATTAGGCCTACATAAGGGTTCTTTAATCAGCAGATTAACATTTTTTGTTAGAACAACACAAAAAATGTCATGATAGGCCTAAAATTCTCTGCCATCTACACATTTTGAAACTTGAAATTATTTCATTAGGTATTTATTTAGTTTGCTCAACAATATTCAACTCTCTTGCATTGATAAAATTTATTATTGTGTAAGAGTTTGTATGGCGAACTAAAAATAAAAAAATATGTACCGGTAGATGTTGGTGGTAGTAGATATCTACATGGTGTAGCGGAAACTGGTGTAGTCAAACATGAACAAGAACCACAATGGAAACCATTACACCAACCCACTCTCTCATCATTAATGATTAAGTTGGTAGGCATACATACTACCTATGCCCTTCATATTAGACTTCATTGTAGGTAGACTACTAGTTTTTTAAGCAAATTCAGTTAAAGTGTTTGAACAGACGTCTACACCATACAAATCTGGCAGAAAATTATAGTTCTTGCGAAATTATTTCCGGAACTCATATTTAGCCAACACTATGACTGCTTTGGGTGCTGGAAGAGTAAAATATGTTGTTGGC
>NW_022718144.1:0-897 GCF_011630105.1 Anneissia japonica | reverse complement strand
AAAAAAGTATATATAAGTTCAAACCCCTGTAATAAGATTGATTTACGTAGGGCCTAAGTTTGCTTGCAATTCTTTGCAAATAATTATTATATTTTATTTAAAATTTAACAAAAAGCAGTGTATTGCCCATTGATATTAGTCGTATTAAAAGTTATGTACAGTACGTGTTTATCTTGTAACTTTTTTTTATGAATACATAGAATAAAATAATTTTCCAATATTTTTTAAAGAATTTGGCTCCTAAATTTAGTAGCAACTGACTATTTACCTCATTCTTAGTTGCAGTGATGTGTTTTTTTTTTTTGTTTTTTTTTTAAATAAAAAGCTTTTTTTTTTTTTAATAAAAAGCACATAAAAAGCAAAAAATATATTATGGGAATATATTTGTGAAATTCGTTAGCCCGAGGTAACAGTATATAATATTTTATTAATAATTTACTAAAAATCACATCTGGAGTGGATCATAGATTTAGTAGCAACTGAGTACTTACCTCATCCACAGTTTCATTAAGGTGCGGTTCATTTTCCAGGATGTTTCTTACTGCTGGCCAGTCCTTTCTCTCTATAGCCTGTACTAATTTGTTTCTGTGACATAAAAATCAAGCAATGTTTATCAATGAATTGTTTGTTTGCTTCCACATGACATTGTTTATACCTTAAAATTAAGTTAAAATGAACAAGGATTCTCATGAATGTTAATTATCATTATCAACATTATCATCGTCGTCATCATTATCATCAGCACCATCTCTATCACAGCCATTATTCAACGTAAATTGTCATCCTTTTTAAATTATTCTCTCATTAATTGTTTATCTTAATTTATCAAATTTATCATAATACAGAAGCGTACTCACTGTTCCTTAGGTAAAGTCTTCATGGTCACCAGAATGCTTC
>NW_022718143.1:0-597 GCF_011630105.1 Anneissia japonica | reverse complement strand
ACCAGCTTAGGTAGGGCCCAAACTAGTCCCACGACCACTAATGATTACAGAGCCAAACCAAGGCATATATATACACAGCCCAGGTGTGAATGCAAATAATGGAATACAAGCTATGCGGCTCGGTTCCAGTAGATACAGAGAATATTTTGTCATTCTTAACGCGTCCTACAAAATTCTTAACGAGATATATATATATATAAAATCATCAAAGAAAGTGGAATACAGTCTTCGAACAAAGGACATAATAACTACGTCTCTGATATATATATATATATATATATATATATATATATATACTATATATATAAAATATATATAGTCTATATATATATATATATAAATATATATATATAATATAGCCGTTAACACTGTTAAATTATATATAAATCATTAAAGAAAGATAAATAGTGTTCGAATATAATTATATAATATATAATTTAACAGTGTTAACGGCTATCTTAAATTATATTATATGCAATTATTTGTTTCCAGCTGTACTTATTGTGTAATACAGTGTATCTGGTGGTTATTTGAATCTGTTCAACTATGAAGCCTCTGTGGTCTAATGGTTATAACGTTAGCCTTGACAGCGAGAAG
>NW_022718142.1:0-6125 GCF_011630105.1 Anneissia japonica | reverse complement strand
TAAGGATGATAGATTATAAGGCTAATAGTTATAGAGCTATATCTACTAAGACTTTTTAATATGGGTGATGCTGATTTTGGAGGTCTTAAGTTGGATGTGTCAAAATGGTATGACAAATGTAGATATGGTTTAAGCATGTTGAAAGTTTTATACAGTGACCATGTAAAAAATAATTATGCATTACATAGGTGTTCTAAAACAATGGACATCATTGAGTTGCTGATTGGTGCTGGACATCTGACTCCAGACAATCTCACTCTCCTCTATGAAACTATTAAGGTAACACAACAATTTGGTCTGGGTGAGTTAATTCAAAATCGACATCCATCATTCCCAATACCAAACGATATCAGGAATATTGTGATCACAGAATTTACACAGCATCGGCAAAGACTTGTCAATCTGGGAATGACACTGAATCCAGATGAAATACAACACCTCACTGCAGTGTATAGTGTTGCAGAGGAACATACAACAGACAGCTGGAATTTGATTATAGATCTCCAACAGAGAATGATAATTTATGAAGAAGGGATGGAGGCATTCATTAAAAACTTAAAGAAATATGAACTTCCAAGGGCAATAACAGCTCTAACAGAAGGTATTATTAATCATAATTATACAACAATCTAAAGCGTTTCTCAAAACGAAAACATTTCTAATCCTATTTATAGTCTAAAGGTTCTTATATTTTCATTTTTTCCCCTAATTTTTTGCCTAATAAGGTTACTTTATTCCTTTATTCTGCATTGCTTTTCCTGCATAAGTCTATCAATAAGTTATCGACCAGCATATTATGAGTTTTCAAATTTTATATACCTGTATATGTTCACAATGGTCCAAAATTCTTTTTGAGTACACTTCCATGATTTTGAAGAATATTGAAGGTTTTCCAAAAACCGAAAGGTTCACTGATTAATCTTAGATAAGAAAATGTACAATACATACTCCAAGTATTGAAATGCATGCCATCGTGTTGAGATTCATGATTTCGACATTAATTATGTCATCATCAGCAACGATTCTTGCATTTCAATATTTGGAGTATGGACTTTCTTATACAAGGTTTACTATCCTGAATACATGACTGTCACAATCCAAAGACAGGTTTGGATGGGTGAGACAGCCAGAGATATATCAATACACACACTGTCCATTTACCAATTAGGGTATGTTTTTGATAATACCAAATTTTAATATTGTATACATTCGCAGGTATGACACAATTGGTTAATGAGCCCAAGTGCACAGCAACATCTTTGGTAAAATCTGCAATTTATTTTTGTTCTACATTATTGATAGGATGTGCCAGTATACAGTAATCAAATTGATTAAATCATAATTCTTATTATTAATTATTATTATTATTAATATTATTATTATTAATTAAAGAATAAATTAAAGTATAAATTACCTCATTATCACTATCATAATTTTTATTACTGTATTTCATTATCATTAATCCAAAAGGAGAATTATTATAATTACGTATTTAAATGACAAATAAATATTGACCTGAACAACATTTAGGTATATTAATCTTTCAAGTGATCTTTTAATATCGCTTTTTTGTCATTTGATATTATTGTTTTGATTTTGAATGAATAAATCTGAATTTTTAGTAGCATTATTATCTCAATAAATTACTTACTCTACTTTTTTATAACTATACTTAAATTTAAAAAAAAAAAGAAAAAAAAGAAATCAATATCATCCTGAAAGAGTACAATGTCATTGTAAACCTCAATGAAATGATAAATTAAAAATATTTTATAATCAACAGGATTCTGTCAACATGGCTGCCAGTGATCATACTCTATTAAAAGGAAAACACAAACCATATATTTCTGAAGCATTTCAGATATCTAAAGAACCTATGGAGGCATTGGAGAAAGCTGTCAATGACTGCAAAAACAAAATACAAGATGACATAAAACAAGTTATTCAAAAAGTTACAAAATTAGAAGAAAACAAACATACAATTTTAAGAGATATTGACAATCATGTACAAGTGATGATAAGGAAAATCAAAGAAAATGAAGACAAAATTAAAAATGAAGTAGAGACATTATATGAACAAAGAAAGGTGTTCTTGGATGTTAAAATGCATGAATTGCAAGCATCATTGGATTTCTTAAATCTACAGAGTAATGAATCAACAGCAAGGCAATTAAGTAGAACTACAGCACTGAAGGAGAGAATCGATGAATTGTCAAAAACACTACCAAATGATGATAGAAAAATTAATTTTGTTAAAAACCAATGTGAATTTGATAATATTGGGAATATACAATATCTGAGGACAGCAGACTACCTAAAATTACAAGGGATGGAATCTGTGACCCAAGGTCAGACAATTGTTTTCAAAATAATTAAAACAGATGAATGTAAAATACATGTAAATCAACTGAAGGCAACATGGACACTACCTACAGGAGAAATTAACATCATTCAAATTGAAGAAGACAACAATAGACATTATTTAGTGACAGTAAATTGCACAAGTTCAGGTGTTTGCAAACTAGATGTTAGTGCTGATGACACACCAATCAATCAGTCACCACAGTTGATCAAGGTAGAGAAGGAAGGATTAGTAAATACTATTAAAATAAATGAAGAATATATAAAAGATTTAATTAAGTGTGAAGATGATTGCTTGCTGGTTTCATGCTTGACAAATGAAATGCTCAAGTACAAGCAATCAGGAGAATATATTGGTAAGGTTACACTACCACAAGGTGTGAAAGTAAACAGAATGTTCAAAATGAAGAATGGTAACATAGCATTCAGTGATTTTAATGCTAGATGCATCAAAGTATGCAATAAGAATGGTCTGGTGACCAAATCAATTGGCCAGGAAAAATCAATGAAGACATCTGGTATGTATATTGATGAGACATCAAATGTTGCATATGTAGGAGGTTGTAAAACTGGTAGTGTGTTCATGTTTGACATTGATAGTGGCCAGATGATCAGGAGCATAGGATCACGAGGCATTCAAAAAGGTCAAATGATGGGAATTAGGAATGTTACAATTACAAATCAAAGACATCTTCTTGTATTAGAGTTTGAGAACAACAGATTACAACTGTTTGATAATGAGGGAAGGTTCATTAAAGTCCTTGTTGAAGCAGGTGATGAGAATGGTAAGGTGAGGTGTCCACGTGGAGTAGTAGTTGATGAGGATGACAACATCATTATATCAAGTAATCACAAACTACAACTATTCAGTGGAGATGGAAATTTCATTAAAAGAATCGATAAACCAGAAGATGGAATCAACGATCCATGTGGATTGTCCATAATTTCTGTTTATCCACGAAGACTTGCAGTAGCAAATTCTGGTGAACAAAATATAAAAATATTCAATTATTAAAGTTATTGATACATTTCAGAATGTGTAATAATGGCAGTATCTGTTTTCATATCCTTTTAATATTTACACAGCAATCTGAATGAACAACATAATCTGTATTAGCAATAGTACAATGTGAGACCTATCTAAATGTTATGATGCTGTTTATAAAAAATACTAATACATACAAAAAACAATTATGGATATATATATATATATATATATATAAGTGGTTATTCCTTCACTAAATAATATAAATGGTTTACCTTTTATAAATATTTCTATTTTTGTTTATGAATGATGATCATTATATTACTTTAATTAGCATTATAGTTTTAATAGTTTTATATTATAACAATATTATATATTTCTTTTGATATACCTGTATCATTTATTTAAGCCCACTGTCACTGTTTCGATTACAGTGTACACACTGATTACTTTGCCGACATTTTGTTTATTCCGCTCAATTATTTTCATAGGCCTGTTACCGCCAACGTTTTTTATGTTGCCGACTGTTTATTACTTCTGTGTTCCTAAATCGTGCCTTTTATCTTAGAATTTATCTCGCCTTATATCTTGCAGTTTTTAGTTCATCTGCTCTGTATTTTTTCAGTCATACGTATAACGCTGAGGAAGGACACAGGCGTGTCCGAAATATTCCTCTTGAATTAATTTCATGTCTCTATTATGTCAACGTATGCAATCGTTTCTTTTTCGTATTTGCTTTTTATTATATATATATAAACACTGTATATGTACATTTGATGATTTATATTATATTTATTCAACAGTGTTAACGGCTAACTTCCTTCAATATCATATATAATATACGACATAGAGGTAAACATAAACCTAGAAGTGACCTCCTCATAAAGGTAACCATGACCAGGGTCCCTCTTGTTCTTACTTAAGATCTAATGTGCTAATGTGTCGTAGGGCCCGTTCGAGCGAAAAAATATCCGTGCGATTACCAGTTAATTCACCGGTACACACTTTCTAAAACCGCTCGGACACTAGTCTAATTACCTTACCATCTGGATTATCTGCGACAATTTTGACCACCAAATTGCTTGGTAGTATATAAACTTGAATAAACTAGACTACGTACAGATTTTAAAGCAGCCATTATAAGTTACTGAGCTACATTATCGTTCCACCGTGCCGCGCTGTGTGTACGTGGGCTGGTTATAGTAGCAAGTAAACAAATGGGATAAGTTGAAATTTACTTCCAGAGTAGTTTCGTTACACGCATTTACCGTGAGCTAAAACTTCCTCGAACGGTCGACCACCCGCTGAGTGCTCAGCGCGATTACCCGGTGAAATAAACGGAATACGGTTGGTGTTTTTTGCTCGAACGGGCCCTTAGACAATTATGCCGACAAAACGCAAATCAGAGGATAAACAACACTCATTCATGACAAAATGGATTGGTTAATTTATTTAATTACATGTCAAAGATGTGGTAAACAGTACGGGGGAAAAACCACTACATCCCTTTACACTAGCTTCACAAATCATAAATCAGACATTAAACACCATAATATCCCATCAAGTTAAAAAATTACAGTCATTTAATAGAAGATATGTCAATTATAGGTATTGAGCATATCATGAATAATCAAGAATCAATTATCAAGAGAAAAGAATCGTTCTGGATTAAAAATTTACAAACCCTTCACCTGAAAGATATTATTGTTGATGAATAGCATCTCTCCCATACAAAGTTAGTTCATTTAATTACTATTCTAAAACTTCTGTCCTTCCGGGGTACATAATTAATTATATGCTAATTAACAGATTTACAAAATTCTATCACACATCAGCAACAAACATGCTACTTCATTCCACAATACCAGAGCAGAGACCAAGAGGGTAACAACAGTAAGTTCATTCAATATTTATGCACGTTTCATTTCAGTTAGTTTCACCATTAGCCTTTATAAATTTGTATTAAATAACCAATTTTGAATATATAGGATGTATTCTACTATAAACTAAATCAGAGTACGAAATACACAGAAATCACTGTGCATGATATACTAATTTTTATGTACTTTAATCATTGGTATTTTTAATGTAAATTATTTTAATAAGTAGTTTTTATATTTTAAAACAAGTTTGTACTGTTTTGTGGATTTTTCTGTACCTTAGAACCTGACCTCGAAAGCTTGATAAATTAAAGACAGGTTTTGTTCAATCCAAGCCTCCGACTATTTTTTTCATCTTTAATTTAATAGGCAAATAGAATAATCCCAGAACTAACATGTCGCATAATGTATGTAATTTTAACATAACCGAAGAGGAAATCTAATCGAAGTGATAAAAGAATCTTGACCTCCACAGGGACTCGAACACAGGACCTTTCACTTATTGTGCAAACGTCTGACCAACTTGACCACTGAGGCCTTTTTGGTTAGGTTGAGTCCAGTTGACACAGTCACTAAGTTTTTATCAAGTCTCTCAACATCCCAGCTAGCAAAGCGACGTTGGCCCAACGTTGGTAAACGTTGGCAAGCGTCGGTAAGCGTCGGGGTCGGATATCTGACGTTGGTACGACGTTGGTGTTTGGTTGCATAATTTGGTCGGAGAGGTAACGTCAATCCAACATTGGAATTTCACGTTGGCCCAACGTATGAATATATTTGTCGATTTTCCGATGTCGTCCCAACGTTGGTAAGCCGTCGTAAATATTCAGTCAATATTTTGTTACTGGCCCGACGTCGGCAAACTACTAAAAAGATGGTTGGGTACTACCGTTGGCCCGACG
>NW_022718141.1:0-873 GCF_011630105.1 Anneissia japonica | reverse complement strand
CGTTCATGCACCAAGCGACAAACCTAAATAAAAGTCGAATTTACAAGGTGTTCGACATGCTGGACGTGGACGGGTCCGGTCAGATCGACTTCGACGAATTCTATCTGCTTGTCTGCATATTGATAGCGATTCAGGTACAGTATGGCCATCCGGGTTACACTAGGCCTATACAATCAACTTTTTTTCATATCTATTAACTGTATTAGTTGTATGGCAAATTGTCTTGTTAATGTCCTTTGTTCTTTTCTTATAATACGTCTTGTTGCAATGCATGAATAAAATAATACAAATTGCTAGCCAGTGGTAAATTTGACCTGTCATTTGTATAAATACATACTGCAATGTTTGGTGTGGGTGTGACGATGCAATGGATATGAGTTTGTAATTTACCTGTATTTAATTTTACTGTTATTTATGTGTGAAAGAGTATAATCACCATCGCCATCCTTATCATGATCATCATTAATGGCATGCAGCAGAGGCATCATGTTTGCACGCTATAATCACAAAGTCCGAGTGACGACCATCGTCATCATTGCTTCCATTTTTCTAGGACAAAGAGGAAAAACAGTTTATTTACCGTCACTCACGCACTGTATTTGAGCTTCTTGACGAGGACGGCAGCCAGAGCATCTCCGCTGAAGAATTCGGTACATTTGGCTTTCTTTTCAACTTCTACGGAGATGCTGTGAATGAAATCTTTAAGCATTTTGATGTGTCAGGAGATCAGGTAATTATAATGGCTTGCTCACGCTCTCTCTTTAAGACCATAAGATGTCATTTATGACGTTTGGTCGAGGACGAGATGCTTTGACAGTTGTCTTTCTCATTGCCACACATTCTGCAGGGAGATCGGCCCCACTCCCCCCCCCC
>NW_022718140.1:0-852 GCF_011630105.1 Anneissia japonica | reverse complement strand
GGGGGTAAATAATTTTGATAAGAATTATACCAGCCGATATTACATGAGAACCCCGGTATTGGAAAAGGAAGATGTTGGGGATGGTTGGGTGGGAGAGTAAAAATATGTCCAATGCTAGCAAGTGCTAAAACATCAATGGTGACGAAATTATACATTACCCTAGACTGAGCTATACTCTTGTAATTAGATCTCTTATTCTCAATAATGATTGGGTACACTTAGTATTAGCAAAAACGTTGACTCCTGTACTTAATCTATTAGCCCGGTACCGTACTTGAATTAAACAGGTTCTTGTTTGACCACTGCATAGGGCAATGACTTTCGGGTCGCCTATATGATTTCTTAGTACAGTACATTCATGTGGCGATAAAGATTTGCGGTGACCCTGCCCGTCGATCATTAGTTTATTTATTTATTAAGATTTAGTATCTAACATCAATTCCTGTTCCTAAAGTATACTGAGGTTATTGTTGTGTATAAACTATAATTTAACTACTCAAATTTCCTTTTTACGCAAAAGAATTTAAAAAAAAAGAGAAAATACAGACTATTTCTCATAGAATATTTCCATTTTCTCGACGGATTCGTCGTTACTAGGCAAATTTATAGTTTGTAGATTGCATCCGCTGGAATACTCTCGCATTTATGTATACTTTATACAGTCCAAAAAAATGCGCACTCTCTAATGGGATTAGTTTTTGTAATTCGCATCTAGCACAATGCGGTCGTTCGAAAAGGCCTGAGTATGTTTGTTTAAGTGTTAAAATCTCGGTCAGAATCAGTTTTTTTAAACAAATTCGATATAATTCCTATGAAATATTATATTTCACAAGTATCAATATCAGCAACGGA
>NW_022718139.1:0-659 GCF_011630105.1 Anneissia japonica | reverse complement strand
CCATACAGTATTAAACTCCTTCCATTGATGGGCACTGTCTAAAACTTTCTTCCAGGTTATCTCTGAAAAGATTGACCCTGTGTGGGAGCCCAGTATTGCAAGCGTGACGTGAGCGGGGCTTAATCAACTCCCTAATATTGTTGGATGGCAGCGGTGGCTCCAAAAAGTTGCCGTGGTGGGGGTCCAAACCAAGGGGATGACTCCTCGGGTCCCGGAAATCCCAGGTAGGGTTCACGGGGAGAGTTTTTATGGTTCAAATTGTGCTTAGTAAATTATTATTAGGGATTGGTAATCGATCAACATAACGTTATTTGGATAGGCAAATTACTATTGTTGATCCGACGACCTTATCGTGGCGTTAGACAACGGGGGGGTTTAGGCCTATCCGATGGGGATTCTCCTCGATCCCCACCGTTGGCGTCACCACTGGTCTCTGGGATTGTTAGGGTCCCGCCCAGTAGGGGTCCCAGACCGACCTTATACGCTGATATCATTTTCGGGGTTCAATCTAAGAGTGGTCTAATGAGCTAACATACCAATCTTTACGATTTTTCTAGGTAAACACATGGCCTACTTGTAGGCCTACATCAAGTAGGGGCCCCTTCCTTGATTGAGGTGGAAGGCCCCGGCGACGCCACTGTTTCAGCTCAGTGTCAGGT
>NW_022718138.1:760-973 GCF_011630105.1 Anneissia japonica | reverse complement strand
AAAGTGACAATGTTAAAAAGTTGAGTCAAAATGTAATTTTTTTGTTAGGCAATTTGAGATAGCCTAAAACAAATACTATTCCAATGAAAGTTTGAAGTTTTTCTGAAAAGTTCTCGAAATATGGCGGAAAGTCAAAAATTTGCACTAAGTGCTCAACTCGGCGAGATAAGCACTTTTGTGCAAAAAGTGACAATGTTAAAAAGTAGAGTCAAA
>NW_022718138.1:239-715 GCF_011630105.1 Anneissia japonica | reverse complement strand
ACCAACACTATTCCATTGAAAGTTTGAATTTTTTACTGAGAAGTTCTCGAAATATGGCGGAAAGTCAAAAATTTGCACTAAGTGCTCAACTAGGCGAGATAAGCACTTTTGTGCAAAAAGTGACAATGTTAAAAAGTTAAGACAAAATATATTTTTTTTTTTGTTAGGCAAAATGAGATAGCCTGAAAAAAATACTATTCCAATGAAAGTTTGAAGTTTTTCTGAAAAGTTCTCGAAATATGGCGGAAAGTCAAAAATTTGCACTAAGTGCTCAACTCGGCGAGATAAGCACTTTTGAGCAAAAAGAGACAATGTTAAAAAGTTGAGTCAAAATGTGATTTTTTTTTGTAAGGCAAAGTGAAATAGCCTGAAACAAACACTATTTCATTGAAAGTTTGAAGTTTTTCGGAAAAGTACTCGAAATATGGCGGAAAGTCAAAAATTTGCACTAAGAGCTCAACTCGGCGAGATAAGCA
>NW_022718138.1:0-198 GCF_011630105.1 Anneissia japonica | reverse complement strand
GTGAAACAAACACTATTCCATTGAAAGTTTGATTTTTTTACGGAAAAGTACTCGAAATATGGCGGAAAGTTAAAAATTTGCACTAAGTGCTCAACTCGGCGAGATAAGCACTTTTGTGCAAAAAGTGAAAATTTTAAAAAGTTGAGTCAAAATGTAATTTTTTTTGTTAGGCACGGTGAGATAGCCAGAAGCAAACAC
>NW_022718137.1:0-1014 GCF_011630105.1 Anneissia japonica | reverse complement strand
AGCTGGTTATGATCCAGAATTGTGAAATAATCTTCAAATATACTATTGATTATTGCATTCTACTACATTTTATTGTATAGATATTACTATAAATGTTGATTTATGTTTAACGATTCAGTTTTACTTTATGCATTATAATTAAACTAGTGTGGTAACTTAAAAATAATATGTACTATTTATCTTCTCAGTAACAGCAAGCCAACTAAGTTCTCTTATTCTGATTATTCATAGACATTGTATTTCATAATTTAATATTACAGTAAGAAATACAACATCGGAATGACATACTATTACAAAATATTCTTATTGGCATAATAATATGTACCATTTCATGATTTATTAATATAGTAACCAAGAATTCACTACATTTTGTTCTGCAGTTTTCATGATAGTTAATAAGTAAGTAAGAAAAAGTACATCAGACATCTGTTGAGGCTCGTTTTTCTTCAACAAAGGCGTGTATTGTAGTTACAAATATAATTTAAAAAAAAAAACAGTCTAATGAAGATTCTTTAAAACATTTCTTAAACTATAGTCTTTATAAACAATTTTCGTTATTTTGTTTACTTTTGTTAGCCACCAAAAATGTAGTGGGAATTTTTGCAAAAGTAATTTAGACAATAATTTATTGTATTTTTACAGAAATTATTTTTAATAAATTTAAAATTGTAATTCTACATTATTAACGGTTGACAAGCTTATTATTTACGTCACCTGTGATTCTACGTTACGGTTGACGACCGGAATTCATATTGACAATAATTTACAGTATTTTTACAGGAATTACTTATTTACGGTACCTGTGATTTTACATTACGGTTGACGAACGACATTTAACATTGACAGTAATTTACCGTATTATTAAGGAATTAATTATTCACCGTATTGTGATTCTACATTACGGTTGACGACCGGCATTGAGATTGACAGTAATTTTCCGTATTTTGATAGGGAATAATTATGAACGGTAAACGTGATTCTACATTACGTTTGACGACTGGCGTCCTGATTGGC
>NW_022718136.1:0-1470 GCF_011630105.1 Anneissia japonica | reverse complement strand
CCCGCCACCTCCGGCTCTATTCGGTACCAGCTACTCTCCTCTGCCCACAACAGGCGCTGAATATGGATACAGACATTTTATGCTAAATATTTAGGTGACAATATATAAGGCTTAATACGCTCACTTACCAACTCATTAAATATAATTTGAATTTCTTATAGGCGTATTCATGTGTCCACAGCAACAAACAGAAGATGGATTTGAGCTCCAGTTTGGAACAAATCATCTCGGTCATTTTCTGCTGACCAACCTCTTACTAGACTTGATGAAGAAATCGGCTCCCAGCCGAATCGTGAATGTCTCATCATTTGCGCATAAGTCTGGAAAAATGCATTTTGATGATCTGCACTTGAGCGATTGTTACGGCCCATTCAAAGCTTATCGACAAAGCAAGTTGGCAAATATACTGTTCACAAATGAACTGGCAAGAAGGTTAGAAGGTAACAAAAACTATATTCTTGAACAATTTTAGTTTGCGATTTGAGAGTATGAGAATGCATAACTTACCCATGCACCCTTCTTAATACTTGTAGGCCTAGGTGCTTAATATAATGAAGTATTTATCTAAACGTATTTAGGCAGGATAACATATACAGACGAGATGATAACGATGTTTTACAATATGATTTATTATTCCTTAAAAAATAATGACAAATCAAATATTATAAAGAAATTTATTGTTTTACCCTGCAAACTTAGAAGTCTTCAAAAAACATGTTCATTTTTTTCATTAGGAACAAGTATAAATTGTTACTCACTTCATCCTGGTGTTGTAAGTACTAACATAGTTCACTACGTCACATCCTGGAAACGTGTGCTTCTAGAAATAGTGCGTCTATTGCTGGCAAATAATCCTGAGATGGGTGCACAAACTACAATATACTGTGCTGTTGAAAAGAGCCTGGCAAACGAATCGGGGTGTTTTTACAGGTAGGTAGGCTGAGGTACCGGTTCAATTGCCATCGCTGTTCTCCTTGATCTAAAATGCAAGTTACGATAGTGCACTGTCTTTCGGATGAGACTTGCCGTTGGTCCCGTGTGCATTATGGTCCATGTGCAAGTTGAAGAAAATACGGGAATGTCGGAAAAGAATCGGGGATTGCCACCCATTCTGGCCGATCACCACCAGAAGGACCCTAGTGAAAATAAGTGCTTAAGTTCGATTGCCTGAGGTTGGAGGCATTACTACTAGGCCTATGTATATATTTGCTAAGTTCTGGTATTGCTTCCTTTTTGATGTTATCATCAGAAAAATCAAACGCTTTCCAAAGTATTAACAAAACTATTACATGAGTATTATGAGTACACCCGTCGATCGTCTGAGGTGTCTTATAAATGTATATTATTTCTATCATCTTCATGATCATGGTCATTATTGTCTCTGCATCATCATCTGTTATATAACCGTTATCATCATTATCACCATTATTATAATTATATATAATTATCATTATATATAATCATTATATA
>NW_022718135.1:0-811 GCF_011630105.1 Anneissia japonica | reverse complement strand
GATTATTTAGCTTGCACAATAGTATATTGTGATACTTCTTTGGATTTTCATTATTACACTGTGGATAATACAGTAAAGCAAACAGAGTAACGTACACAAATTTAACAAAATCACCAATACATCAAATAGATGACATTAAAACAAAATAAAGATACTACCAAACAACAGTCACATACTAAAAAATTTTCTAAAGCTATACATTACACATTTATTATACAGTAGCAGTACAATGTAAAAAATAGGCGTACTCCTAATTGAAATACCCTGTATCTAGTTAATACTGCATGTTGACACATTACTATATATTAAAAACTTAAGTATAATAGCACTTAGTTTTGTGATTATAATAAAAACCACTGCAGCTTATATACATAAAAGATTTAATTCTGACATCAATCATTTTATACAATCTAATTACTATGAACAGAAGTAAATCTCTTCCTAAAACTTCAAGGTACTGTACGTATGAGGAATATTGCTTTCTTTTATTATATTATAAAATTTAAAAAAATATATATAGATATATTTGAGTTGCTAGCTGAGACTGAAAATATTGAATAAAACTGTGATAAAACAATGGCAGATTATTTAGCTTGCACAATAGTATATTGTGATACTTCTTTGGATTTTCATTATTACACTGTGGATACTACAGTAAAACATACACAAATTTAACAAAATCACCAATACATCAAATAGATGACAATAAAACAAAATAAAAATACTACCCAAAACAGTCACATACCAAAAAAAAATTCTAAAGCTATACATTACACAGTAGCAGTACAATGTAAAAAATAGGCCTACTCCT
>NW_022718134.1:608-954 GCF_011630105.1 Anneissia japonica | reverse complement strand
TTCTTTTGTTTTCTTAAAAAAATGAAGGGGGGGGGGGGCCTTGAATCCACATCTGCTCAAAACATTCTTTATCCAGAATAGTCATAATCACGAAAAATGGACATGAAAAACCAGATCACATCCTAAAAATAAACAGCAATCACCAAGACATACATTAGGAGCCGACTCGATGGAGTTTAATATCATACCCAGGGAAATAGTACCTCTAGATGGCTAGAAATGACACTTTTAATAAAATTCATCATCATCCCATCACCATTAGTCAAAATGAAGCGCCAAAAAAAATTCTCATGGTCTTTCATCAGGGATTTTTGACAACCATAGAGATCTTATTAATGTGTGTATA
>NW_022718134.1:0-544 GCF_011630105.1 Anneissia japonica | reverse complement strand
TTACAACCACCTCAGCCCCACCATGGCTGGGGCTGAGGTGAGAAAATTTGAGGAAATAGTACCTCTCGAGATGGCCGGAAATGACACTTTTATATAGTAAAATTCATCATCATCACATTACCATTATTGTCAAAATGAAAAGCAAACAAATTTTTCATGATCTTTTATCAGGAATCTACTTAATATCCAGGACAACTTAGGCCTAATTATAGCTTACTAAGCTTTAACTATATATACTATAGTATGATCAACAAATCATAACTTTTTTTTCGCATTTAACACAATTTTCTTCTCTTTTTATTGCTATTAATATTATTATCAATTATTACTATCGTCATCATCATCATTGTTATTATTATTATTAATATCAGTAGTAGTATTATTAAACAAACATGATCTTTTATCAGGGATTTTTGACAACCACAGAGATCTTATTAATGTGTGTGTGATATACCATAGAAAAAAACATAGAAAAAAAAAAAGCTTAAAAACATTGTCTTTGAGTATGTACTTTACATAGGCCTACTTCAAAAACGTGATTTCA
>NW_022718133.1:0-509 GCF_011630105.1 Anneissia japonica | reverse complement strand
GACATGGGTAAATAACCCTTTAACACCATAATCCCTCCATGACTGTCAGACGCACGCACTCTTAGAGGACTACTACAAATTGTCATGTAGGCCCGATGTTGCCGAATTATTGTATTTTTACAATGAATCAGGCAAAAATTCAGGTATACAGACCAATGGGTGTTGAAACAGAGAGATGTTGGTCCGGGGAGGTTTTGGAATCAACTATGACGTATTTCACCACCACAATTATCTCGTACTCGTAGCACTTCAATTCTAAACATACAAAGTGATGGCCGTTATGTGAATAACAAAACGATTGCAACTACTTTATCAAGAAGTCGAGATTATTCTTACCCCTTCGCTGTTGTTGAACACAGCAAGTATTACCCATATTGAGTCAATCAGCAAAATCTGAGCTCATCAAAACTATCGTCCCGTAATAAACCATCAAACAACTACTCGTCGGTACCAACTTTGACGACACATTCCTGTAACTTTTAAACGAAATAAACGAATAATTCCCGGAC
>NW_022718132.1:0-582 GCF_011630105.1 Anneissia japonica | reverse complement strand
GAATCGGTGTCAACTTACAGCCCAGATTTTACAATTTTTTTAAAGTACAGAATTGTCGAAAATTTTTCTATGTCCAGAAAAGTCTAAAATTTGTCTAAGTCCAGAATTTTCGAATTTTTTTTAAGTCCAGAATTGTCGAACATTTTTCTAAGTCCAGAATTGTCGAATATTTTTCTAAGTCCAGAATTGTCGAAAAATTGTCTAAGTCCAGAATTGTCGAAAATTTTTCAAAGTCCAGGAATCTCTAGCTTTAAAAAAAAAACATGTTTGCTGTTATCGGTTAAGCGATCGGAGACCGACGAACGGAGTCCGGTCGCCGTAGCAGGGTCACCACGAGCAGGTTAACAGCATTGACCCCACCCCCCACACCCAACCACTGCCTTCGGATGGACCGAGAAGGACGACTTCCTCGCACGGATGTGAACGCCGGTTCGAAAGTCCCGACGACGAAACTTGTGCACTGAATCGTCATCGAGACTTTCGGATCGGCGTTCGCACACGACCGAAAAGGCCGAAGCTACCCGTGCGGATGGGACCGTCGAACCGTCCGCACGAAGAACGAGACCTGCACACTGAATCGTT
>NW_022718131.1:0-595 GCF_011630105.1 Anneissia japonica | reverse complement strand
CCTGTAAGTTTGATGACAAAGCACCTTGGAATCGAGTTACCTATTTACCCTGTCTATACACTTAGGATAATAAGACGTTAAGGCAAGATTATTACCGTACTTATTGCGATTCAATTACTCTCTGTACTATAATCTAATGCTTTCAAAAAGCAAAAGGAAGCACTGTTACGTCAAAGTCTGTGTTTACATTACAGTACAGTAGATTAATTTTGGTCAACCTATAAACAATGAACATGTCATCACATTGACCGAAAAAAAATCCAGGGCAAAGAACCTGCGTATTAACAATCTTCGTGAAATCACCCAAGATGCATGGCAAGTTTAACTGAGTAAACGGTGTCAAGGAAGAATAAGGATGTTTTTTCCTGACCGTGTCTACCATCTCACGTGATCTAATTGCCATTAGACTTACCACGTATGCGCAGTAATATCTTTAAAATGCTAACAGCAGCATACATGCTTATGCCAAGGTAGAGAATGGAGGAAAGAAAGGGGTAGAGTTAGTCTCTTTGTCCTGGCCAAAATTAACTCAATGCAAACACAGCTTCATTCAGAAAAAATAAAAGCACTTCATGAAACATAACTGTCTTTTAGG
>NW_022718130.1:0-1174 GCF_011630105.1 Anneissia japonica | reverse complement strand
AAGAGATGAGTTGTTTTTTTAGAAAAATCCTGGTGTTACGAATAAAACACACTATGGAATTAGAAGGTAGACGTCTTTACGACCACGTTACATTTCTACTGTAGTATTTTGAATATTATATTGGCAATTACTGGAAAACTAATATACACTCAGTGATATATTTTACTTTCTCTCGTATACACGTACCGTAATGTCTTATTGATAGACCAAGTCCGTTATGATGAATAATGATTAGAGTTGATATTTTTAGTCTTGAGAACAAATTCATGTGCGAATTGGATTTAAAGTATAAACAAATGTAGGCTAAACTCTTTTCTTGTGTTAATGGTTTATTATTTTAAATATTAATAATCGTATTGTATATTCTCATTTATTTTTTAAGGAATTTACGTAGTAACAAATTAACTTATCTGAAACAAGGTGTCTTCAATGGTTTGAAAAATCTTGAAACGTTGTAAGTGACAATCGTCTAATAATCTCTAATAATCTGTTTTTGAACATTAATTAAGGTATGTGTTCTGACTAATCAAATGTAGAATTTATTCTTACATATCAATTTTATTACAAGCCACTCCTTAAATTCACGTATTATCGACAATACTCCATATGAGTTATCGATAACTAACACATTTACCAATTGTGATTGATCACATGACGAGTATAATTTAGAGATTATGACAATTAGACATTTAATCATTTTCATGACAATCGATTGCATACAAAGAATATATGACTTTACAAATGATTAATTTCACACCATTTACCATTTTCACACATTACCTATTTATTTTATATAAAATTAAATACATGTATGTATTATATAATTATGTATGCATAAGAATTATCATTTTGCGTTGGTTACATACTGATTACAGCTCTAGTGTCAGTTACAAACAATATCAGTTACCAAAATAATTGTTCACAAAACAATGTGACTTCTTAATGATTTTTTTCCCTAGTAGATATGATTTGATAGTTTTTATTTGATTATTATTATATTCAGAAATCTGGAAAATAATGAGCTAAGGACTTACAATCCTGATATATTTGATGGACTCACTTCCCTTAAAACTTTGTAAGTTCTTACTATAAGTACTACGGTTATCCTTTACTACAACTAACACAATCAAATTTCTTATAATAATACTACCATCAACAACAACAAACATAATGA
>NW_022718129.1:0-1199 GCF_011630105.1 Anneissia japonica | reverse complement strand
ATCCATCCATCTACCCATCCACCTACCTATTCATCCATCAATCTATTTATTCATCCGTCCATCCACCCACCCATCTATCTATCCACTCACCTATCCATCCACCATACTTTCCACCAATTCATCATTCCGTCTTCCATTCTATCCATCCATCCTTCTATCTACCCACCTACCAAACTTTCTACCCATTCATCCGTCCGTCTTCCCACCTATCCATCCACCAAACTTTCCACCCATTTATCAATCCTTCTTCCTATCGATCCATCCATCCATCCATCCATCCAATGTAAGCTATCCACTTGCCTCTCGATATGCCTAATAGGCCAAGCCTATCTATTGTATCCATATTATTTTTTTAACGATTTACTTGCTTCTGAAAATAGGTTAAGATGGCGCGTTAGCTAGCGCAGGACATCATCAACATTAGGCCTAAGGCTGAGTATCAATAAGATATGTCCAGTCAAGTTTTATTACATACCTTTCCAAGTTTTTAATTCACGGCAAAAAAAAAAAAAAAAAAAAAAAAGCACATACTCACAAGTCAGAAAACGATCCATGCATTAGAAGGAGAAAATGCCACTTTTTAATTAATTTGCATTCGATTTTCCTGTGCCGTCTCAAACAACACATCCAATTTAGACTAAAATGAGAAGCTAAAATAAATATTTCATTCGTTGTGAAATGAGGTAATATATCATCCGAAATGTCATCATCAGAGGAGTAATCGAATACACAAATTATGGCCAGTGTCGAGCAATATATTGTCGGGAACTTGTCCGACGTTTTTGAGATATATTTACTGTTGATGACAGCTCGGCTCTACACAAGACGCCGAACGCTTCATTAGGGAAATCGCGTTGTACGCCAGGGAACGAGACGCGTGAAGGATTGTGGATGCAAGGCATCACGGAGCTGTGCTAGCCTACCGTCTTCTGACGAACCGATTCTTTAGTGGGCGTGCAGACAAAAAGGCTTCTGGACTTGGTTTATTCCGCGTGGCCTCCGCATGAGCATCCTAACCTGATCCACATTCAAACCCTATAACTGATTAATCAGGGATGAAAATACCGATACATAATATAATGCTCAAAATATCTGTATTTTAGATGGTTTAGGCCTATGCTATTAGTTTTTTGTTTGTTTCCGACATCCAATGTATTTATAATAAGGTTTACACACCGTCACACACATCCGCCCGCCCA
>NW_022718128.1:0-652 GCF_011630105.1 Anneissia japonica | reverse complement strand
TTGGGGGGGGGGGGTGGAGCCGCACCCCAGCCTACGCCCCTGTGGTCTGTGTGTTACCAGTGTCTGCGAGTGTACAAAGAAAGTGTCAAGCTTTGGTAGTTTTATAAGAACCAGTAAATTTTTTTTTTTTTGGCCAATTTCAGGCTCAAAATGTTCTTTTTTTTGTTCTTATTTGTACACACTTTTCAAACATACACTTTCCGAGAGCATTACATAAAACAGCTACTGCAAATAAAGTACAGATAAGATTTGTGGGTTTTTTCTATTTAAAAAAAAAAAGGGAACCTCGCTCCGATTTTAAAGTAATTTCAACCTAATTGTATGCAAGTATGCTATGTCAAAAGATAAACCTACAACTGGTTAAAAGGCCAGGATCAGGTTCTTTTATCATGGTAACCAAAATAAGCAATCAGTATACTGTAGTTCTGGAATGTTAAAAGCTTCTGGTAGCAGAGTATGTTTGAGATTGTTTCAATTTAAGGATATAGTGTTATATGGCAGTAGGTTTTTAATACAGTATGTTGTATTGGGAAAGAATACCAAAGAGATAGAAAAAAGAGGGTAAATTAAAAAAAAAACGCACACACAACTGACAGTGGCGGTGCCAGTGGATGGGGGGGGGGGGCTTGTCAGCCAAAGCTCGTCGGGCAGT
>NW_022718127.1:0-1003 GCF_011630105.1 Anneissia japonica | reverse complement strand
CATGAAATCGTTCGGCAGACGGCTTGGTGTAGTATACCCGGTATCTAACTCTACCAATTTAATTCTCCAGTCAACCCTGGCATGAACAGTCTACGCTATTATAGTCCGAATAAACAGATTAAAATTGAGAGTGTATTTTTGGGATATATGATCAACCAACCCAAGTGTCTTTTCACCTGTTAGAAGTCGGGCACTGCTAAAATTCTTCGAAGTTTAATGAAATGTTGTATAAACTACGAGAGAAAAAAATGCCTGATAATGTATGCCCGCCTCAACTTTTGTAACAGATATATATACATCCATTTAACCAAATTAGTATACTAATATACGATTGGTTATGTTTTCAGATCATCTTCTGTAAAATTATGATCAATACAAATTAGAGAGTAACATTTGCACAATGTTCTTCTGGAGAATGTTGGTTAACTATGGTAACTGGATTCTTTCAATAATATAATAACTCAGTCACTTATAACCCTAGAGAGTTAGAAACTGAGTATGTAATATTGCAATCACCTCATCAACGTATTTCCGAATGAAATCTTGATTACTCTCCAAGTCGGTGAGTCTGCTAAAGTAGAAATAATATTTACTTACTGTAACATGTATGAAAAAAAAAACCTCACTGAACGAACGAGCAAACATTGACTGTAAAACAGGTTATCAAATTAGATCTCAAGCATTTAACTTCCATTGCCTACTTCGAACCGTATTTACTGTCCTGACGCAATTGTGTAGGTTTTTCTTTCTTTCCCTTTTCCCCCCTTTTTATGGTTTTCTTTTTTAAGAGCACTTGACCACGTGTTCGTCACTTTGAACTCTGAGCAACGAACTCAACTAGGCGTTGATGATGTGAACACATGTAGTTTGGTCTAGATACAGCATCATCTCTCCCTGCTTTTGAGCCGAGTTTTGAAACTCTACGTATAATAAAGCCATGGACAATTTTGTTTGTTTGTTTGTTTGTTTATTATTTATTGCCCTCATTATTATAACATCAAAA
>NW_022718125.1:677-863 GCF_011630105.1 Anneissia japonica | reverse complement strand
ATCTCTATTTTGAAAAAAATTCTGAAACTGGAAATAATTTTTGTTCGCGACTCGCCAACCGACCTAGAGTACGCGGACGTCGAGTAGACGGACGCGGAGTACACGGACGGACTTCGAGTACACGGACGTCGAGTATACGGACGGATGTCGAGTACACACGCGCGTCCGCGACCCGCCGATCGACCT
>NW_022718125.1:302-657 GCF_011630105.1 Anneissia japonica | reverse complement strand
ATCTCGAGTACGCGGACGTCGAGTAGACGGACGTGGAGTACGCGGACGGATGTCGAGTACACACCCGCGTCCGCGACCCGCGGATTCTTCTCGGGTACGCGGACGTCGAGTAGACGGACGTGGAGTGCACGGACGGACTTGGAGTACGCGGACGGGTGTCGAGTACACACTCGCGTCCGCGACCCGCCGACCGATCTCCAGTACGCGGACGTCGGATAGACAGACGAGGAGTGCACGGACGGACGTCGAATAGACGGACGTGGAGTACACGGGTGGAAGTCAAGTGCACACTCGCGTCCGCGACCCAAGGACACACATCGAGTACGCGGACGTCGAGTAGACGGACAGTGGAGTA
>NW_022718125.1:0-290 GCF_011630105.1 Anneissia japonica | reverse complement strand
ACACACTCGAGTCCGCGTCCCATCAACGTATCCCCGACCCGCCGACGGATGTCGAGTGTCCGCGATCCTCGACAGATGTCGAGTACACGAACGTCGTCTCTAATTAGACTTCGAAAAAATTTGTCTGATATCGGAAAGAAATTGTGTCCGCGTCCTGACGACCGACGTCTAGTACACGGACGCGTCCGCGGATCTTCGTCGGACGTCGAGTACACGGACACGTCTGCGGATCTCCGAAGGACGTCGAGTACACGGACGCGTCCGCGGATCTCCGACCGACGTCGAGTACA
>NW_022718124.1:0-926 GCF_011630105.1 Anneissia japonica | reverse complement strand
TTCCCCACTTCTCAAAGTAGGTGGACATCATTTCCACTCACAATAGTGGTAGTCGCAATACTACTTGCACAAGATGAAATTTAAAAAAAAAATCGAGTTGATTGGCGGAGCGATTAAGTCAGGAGCACCGTAACCTTCAGCTATAATATCGGTGCTGGTTCCAACGGCTCACTCGCCAATGATTCCGGTGGTGGAACAGTCTTCTCGGAAGGACTTTAACCCGTAGGCCCAGTGTAAGCATTTGTCCCGTGTGCACTTTAAAGAACCCAGTACATCCTTCGAGAAGAGTAGGGGAGGGGGGTTACCCCGGTATACACTGGTGTACACTGGTCCAATCAATCCCCTTTTGCTTAATGGATATGCCTCCTAGGATAGTTCGCTAAATAGTATATCCTTGGCGCGTGCCCAAAGAAATGAAATGAAATGGTATAAAAAAGAGGAGATCTGAAAAGGAAAATCCTCTTGATTGATTTTAAAAGTACTGTACATGCAAAAAGATAAAATTAGAGTGAATGTTTTAAGATTATCTCATTTGATTGTCATGGTTTGAATACGTCACAAGCTAATCAGTAGAAAATAAACCATTATTTTTATCAATGTTAGTTGGCACGAAATATATAAGCGAGCAAGATTATGTTACCAGGATAAACTGAAAAAAAAAATTGTTATGATAAGTATTTCAGTGGCAAATTCAAGGAAGATCAGCCGGCCCACCCTCCCAAAATTTAAAAGAGGAGAAAAAAGAAAATTTATATACAAATTTAAGTCTGAGAGTGCCATTTCCGGCCAACTAGAGGTGCCATAATCATAAATTGATGGGGCTCAGGTGGTCTACACTTCATCTGTAAAAGTCCCTCCTTTGGTCCCCTCTATTCCAAATTCCCGAATCCGCCAATGTATTGTGAAAAAATAGTGTAGAAATAAAT
>NW_022718123.1:0-1001 GCF_011630105.1 Anneissia japonica | reverse complement strand
TGTTGACAAGCTGGCCATGGCCTGGGAGAAATATTAGTCCATTCAATTTATCAGATAGGCTAACTTGCATGTGCCTGGTGTAACACCAACATAAAATACAACTAATGCTATTGTAGAATATTAAAATTGCTATTAGAATATTGATATTAAAAAAATCATGAAAAAAGTGATTGAGGATGTACTGTACCTTTTATCTTTGGCAGTGCAACCTCAAGAGCCATCTCTGGTGAAGATGACAGAAGATAGTACTTTACACACTCCACTATATTTCGGTCTGATTTATACTTTTCAGCTAATGATAAACACTTGTCGATATTAGGTAGACCACACTGAAATTAAAACAAAGCAAATACAGTAGATAACAAATACAGAGAGATAATTTTTAGTTAATTAAACAGGTGCTATGTCAAGTAGTTGCTGCATTAAAGATATACTGACTGTCATAAATTCTGAAAAATATTCAATTAAAAACATTTAATACTCAAGCATACCTCCGCTCTGAATACAGTACCAACAATACACAGGTCGTGTATGATGGGCAAAATTGCAGCATACCCTAAAGGAAATAATGGGATCGCCCATTATATTCAGGCACATAACTTTCTTGAGTGCTTCAGCATACCCCAAGAAAATAATGGAATCACCCGCAGTATTCAGGCGCATTGTTTTCCTGAGAGGCGATTCCATTATTTTTTTTTGTATGATTGAAGGTAAAAAATTCAATTAAAAACATTTAATACTCAAGCATACCTCCACCCTGAATACAGTACCAACAATACACAGGTCGTGTATGATGGGCAAAATTGCAGCATACCCTAAAGGAAATAATGGGATCGCCCATCATATTCAGGCACATAACTTTCTTGAGTGCTTCAGCATACCCCAAGAAAATAATGGAATCACCCGCAGTATTCAGGCGCATTGATTTCCTGAGAGGCGATTTCATTATTTTTTTTTGTATGATTGAAGGTAAAAAATTGAATTTCCGGGACCTTTGCCTT
>NW_022718122.1:0-1341 GCF_011630105.1 Anneissia japonica | reverse complement strand
ATGTATTTATTAATTAATTGAATAAATGTTAATGGAATTGAATTGAATTGAACAATAAAGTGTAGTTCGCGCATCCCAGACTCTGGATGGAGTTCAACGTCGTATTCGTAAGCGGTCGAAAATTGCTTGTTTATCTGCGGCACTTTGCGTAAAGCCTGGTTTCCTGTCGACGTAAAAGTCAGAATTGCTTACGATTCATACGATTCTTACAACTGTTTACGAGAAGTTGGGTAAAATCAGCCGCGTCTTGATCGTGACCACCTCGTGCAATCACCACTTTCCTGGGTGGGTGATCGCTTACGAGCAATTCAGCTGCAATTATGATATATAATATAATTTTGATATGGTATACACATACGGTAGTAAGATATAATTAAATATAACCCTAATATAATTTTCAAAAGATGGATTACCGTAACTTTTCTTCACAACATAGTATTGTGCTATTGTATATTTAATATTATATTATTATATTATATTATTTTTTTATTTTACATTTTTACTAAATGACCAGGTTGTGTAGCCATATCACAAATTTACTTCGTCACGTAACGGAGGCATTACTGTGGTTGATTTTTCTTCAAGCGGATTTCTGTAAAAAAAAATGTTACCGGTATTGTTAATTTTATCAACATCTTCAGTATTATTAGTATCATGATTGATATTGTTAACATTATAACGTAATCATTATCATGCATCCTATCGCTACCTCTATATTATTTTTGGACTAGAATTGTTCGGTGTGATATACACCAACAGTAACCCACGAAAGCACTAAGCCTTATTTTCAGTGGGATCCTTCTGTAGGTGAATTGGGCAGCACACCGGGAGACAATCCCCTACTTTTTTCCGAATTGTGCACTGCGTTCTTGAAATTGCACATGGGCCATTTTGCACACGGGCCCAACGACTTAAACGTCTCATCCAAAAGACGGTGCGCTTTTGAAACTTGCATTTCAGCCCTCCAGCTAAAACAATGAGAGCAGCGATGAGAATTAAACAAGGTAAACAGCATAGAGTTTGTCTCTTATACACATCTAGATGTGTATAGTGCCCCCACTTTTTGGCGAAAAATATATAATGTCTGGAAATTTTTTTATGATCGGAAATGCAAAAAAAGAAGGAGGGAAGAAGGAGGGAAAGGATGGGAAAGAGAATGTTTATCCAGTACCCGACCGAGTTACATTTTCGCGCAATTCACATTGGCGGATCTGGGGGAGGGGGTCATGGGTCCTGACCCCCTCCCTTGGGCAACAAAAAAAGAGGAAAAAGAAAAGAATTCTAGACCTACCTTTTCAGGACCAGTGAGCTGATTTTTTAATTTTTTTTTTTTTTTTTTTT
>NW_022718121.1:0-579 GCF_011630105.1 Anneissia japonica | reverse complement strand
GATACCTAACATTTAAACTTGATCTGAAGTATAAGCCCATTTAATATTATTCAGAAATGACGAATTGTTAAGATGATTTGACGTCATTAACGTTTAAAGAAAAGAAATATAATTTTTTTCTTGTTTTTTAAATTCAGATGGCAATATGATGACGTCACAATGTCCGATCAGCTATTATGATATATAAAATCATATCTACAGCTCACGTGCTTTCAGAATATGTAATAAAAATTGGGTGTCACCTTTCATCCTAAGGACCTATAACTGATTAAAAAAAGACCTGATATAAAGCATATTTTCAATTTGACGCACGTGAACGCTCGCGTTATTACCCGTGCACAAAAATATAATGTACATAACATTTAACCATGACCTGAAGTTTATGCCCACTAAATATGATTCAGAAATCACGAATGATTAAGGTGATTATGGGGTCATCAATGGTTTGACGAAAGAAAGATAAGGGGGTAAGCAAAACCCTATATTTTGACCATGATGCCGTCATAAAAATGTAAAAAAGTGTACGTGTATGTAAGAGAATTGACTTAGCTATAACATACTCAAAGTTGGAAGAAAATT
>NW_022718120.1:0-1013 GCF_011630105.1 Anneissia japonica | reverse complement strand
GGACGGTCGATGCTGTTGAGAGACGCCGACAGGACCTGGATGCCGTCCGAACCGTGCGAACTCGATGACGATCACGATGAATTCAAATGCTTGTCGAAAACGGCGTTATACTGGAAAGGTGCCGAAACGTACGTGTTCAGACTGTACAACGACACGCGATCGAACGAGACCGTGTTGGTGGACGGTCCCGCGTACGACGAACGAGGAGGCGAATTACCCGTGTACATGCTGAGGAATCTATCCACCGGCAAGTTAAGTATCGGTTATCCACCGATTCCCGACACGTACGGACATAGTTTCTCGGACGATTCCAAGATCTACGTTGACGGTCGCGTCACGTCCAGGACGATGACTTTGGATCTTTGAGCGCAACCCGACGACCAGCACTTCCTTCTCACGTAGTCGGAATTCAATTTGTACGTAAATTTCTGCTTCGATCGACGATGGCGGACGCCGGAGAACGGACAGAAATGTTCGTTGGTGTCGAAAAACAGCATGTTCCCCCGTCGGATGGTCCTCGTGATCTCGACGGACGTCGATCGTTCTACCGTTTCTACGACGGATTCCAGTTGTTCGGCAGACAGAACCACCTCCTCCTCCTCCTCCTCCTCTTTCCTCCTTTCCTGCTCTCTCTTCAACAGCTTCCTCGGTACCGGCGGGAGATCGAACGGCGTTCGATGGTTCGAAGGCATGGGATCCCGATGGACGAGCGCGCCTAACACGTCGATACCTTCTCCGCCGACACGTCTCAGATATTTTATGGATTTCCGTGTATCGGATACTTTGCAACAGCCGGGTAAACGTAGGGACTTTCCGGCATCGTATATTGCAACGTCGACTTTTCTCATTCTCTGCGCAGCTATGCGAAGTGCGGACATGAACTCTTTCAGAACTCCGATGCAGCTGATCGGTCTCGGCAAACGCTGGTAAACGTGCAAAGACAACTTTTCGCTGCCCTCGCTCGCGTAGACGTCCGGCGGATGCGGGAGATTGCCCAATTCTTTTACCAATAT